>NC_081552.1:15046353-15216353 GCF_963082655.1 Stomoxys calcitrans | reverse complement strand
TAAAAGCCACATTAGGGCCCGATTTCGATGAAATTTGGGACAGTGAGTTGCCTTCGGCCCTTGGATATCTTTTTTCAATTTGACCCTGTTGGGTTCAGATTTGGATGTAGCTGCCATATAGACCGATTTTTTGATTTAAGGTTTTGGGCCCATAAAAGGCGCATTTATTGTCCAATGTCGCCGAAATTTGGGACAGTGAGTTAAGTTAAGCCCCTTGACATACTTCTGCAATATCGCACTGATCGGTCCAGATTTGGAAGCTGCAATATAGACCGATATCTCGGTTTTAGGTTTTGGGTCCATAAAAGGCGCATTTATTGTCCGATGTCGCTGAATTTTGAGACTGTGAGTTAAGTTAGGCTCTTCGACATCCTTCTTCAATTTGACTCAGATCGGTCCAGATTTGAATATAGCTGCCATATAGATTGGGCCCATAAGCGGCGCATTTATTGTTCGATTTTGCCGAAATTTGGGTCAGTGCTTTGTGGTATGCTCGTCATTTTTCTGCAACTTGGCCCAAATTGGTCCAAATTTGGATATAGCTGCCATGTAGACCGATATCTCGTTTTAAAGTCTTGGCCCCATAAAAGGCGCATTTATAATCCAATTTTACTGAAATTTGACACAGTGACTTATGTTCGGCTTTTCGACATCCGTGTCGTATATGATTCAGATCGGTTTATTTTTAGATATAGCTTCTAAAAAGACCAATATTTTGTTATACACAATTGACAATAACTTGTAATTTTAGTATTTGGTCCAAATCGGAACATATTTCGATATAACCGTTATGGGACAAAAGGTATAAAATTTTCCCCGACTTTTGATGAAAGGTGGTTATATGTAAACCACCCGATACCCGAGGTGGTGGGTATCCAAAGTTCTGCCCGGCCGAACTTAACGCCTTTTAACATGTTTTTAAATCATATTAAACCTCCATATTAAACGATTTTCTGTGGTAAAAAACTAATTTGCCAGTCTATATATTTGGAGCGGTGGCGATAGTTGTAACCATGTAAAACTCTTGAACAAAAAAGTGTTACCCAGCAACACGTCGCTTGGTCTCGTCTATCGATGAGCTAAAAATGGTTGCAACCTTATCGTTAAGGTTTGCAACTCCTGCTTTCACGCTGGATGTTATAATTTCGGGGCTATGTCGGCCTTCACATTAATTAAATCACACAGTATAATTAATCACCCTTTTGGGGTGAGGTGGTCCGCTAGATATATGAACAGAATAATGATATCACATTCGCAGTACACAACCTTATACCTTTAATTTAAACTCATATTGTCATGATTGGTGTATACAGCCGTTTGATGGAGGGCGTCTATATGAGGGTTGTGCGCCACACTGCCACTTGAGCACAAATTTGAATGACGCACTCAACTCAAAAAAATCAATCACTTGATTCCCCATTGTTTTAATAGGTCAAATAACTTATTGGAGGCGATTTTAGGAGGTAAGACACCACCTAGGTTCTTGGACACAAAGTTGAATGTCATATTCGTAATCAGCTCTCAAATGCCTAGCATTTGGGTTTCATCAAGCTATGGTTGAGTAGTATTCCCATTTGGGGAGCTTATCATATTCGAATAGCTTTCATTTAAGTCCTATATTGATATATACGTCCAATATGTCTATTTGAAGCAGTTTTTGGGCTTGGGCTACCCCTTGGATACTTGAATCCAAGTTTTTATACTCTACTCTCCAATATCTTTCATTTGATACCCATATTGTCCCTATCGGTCAACTTTTGATTTTGAGTGGCTTTTTGGGGTAACGGGGGAGGGTCTGCCGGCCTCCAACATCAACATATTACATAGCCTATACCTCCTTCCTGACCATATTCGTAATCTAGTCGCGAATACCTTTCATTCGAGCCCCATATTGTCATTATCGTCCAATAATCCAATTTGGGGGTTTTGGGGTCGGGACGGCCCCCCAATTACTTGGACTCAATTTTAAATATGAAAATCGTACTCTACTCTTGATTACCTTTCACTTAAGACCCATATTGTCCCAATCGGTCCACTTTTAGTTTTGGGTGGTACCTTTGGGGTAAGTATGAGGGTCCGCCTCCCCTTGAGATATCAAAAACTTATATGGCGTATTGCTCCTTCCGGACCATATTCTTATTTTCTCCCAAATATCTTTCATTCGATTCCCATTTTGTCATTATCGTCCAATAAACCTATTTTGGGGGTTTTTTGGGTCGGGGCGGCCCCCCAATTTTTAATATGGAATTTTTACTCTACTCTATAATACCTTTAATTTAAGTCCCAATCGGACCACTTTTATTTTTGGCTGGTACTTTTGGGGTAAGGGTATTGGGTTTCCCAAAAAGTAATTGCGGATTTTTCATATAGTCGGCGTTGACAAATTTTTTCACAGCATGTGACTCTGTAATTGCATTCTTTCTTCTGTCAGTTATCAGCTGCTACTTTTAGCTTGCTTTAGAAAAAAAGTGTAAAAAAAAGTATATTTGATTAAAGTTCATTCTGAGTTTTATTAAAAATGCATTTACTTTCTTTTAAAAAATCCGCAATTACTTTTTGGGCAACCCCATATATAGATATACACAGCGTTTGTATACTAAAATTTCTCCAATTTATTGCGTTTGGAATTTGTCCATTCTATTTGTACACATCCTAATTTTTTCGCTTTGACTATTTTAGTGTAACGTTTTTCATAATATAATCTTGATCAATGCACACTTCATATTATTAAATAACAATTTAATTCGTCCAATTAAAAATATGTTCAACGTATGCCAAACAATCGAAAATCGAATTTCTATCAAAAATTATTAAAGCAATTAACACCTTGTTTAATCGGTCAATTTTAGGTCTATATTGTTTCTGTGAAGCATGGGGGTATACTAATCTAGTTATTCCGATTGTAACACCTCGAAATATTGATCTGCGACCCCATAAAGTTTTTATATTCTTAATCGTCTCGACATTCTGAGTCGATCTAGCCATGTCCGTCCGCCTGTGGAAAATTTTAAACAGATACTTACTATTGATGTATGTCGTTTGGGATTGCAAATGGGCCATATCGGTTCAGATTTGGATACAGCTCCCATAAAAACCGATCTCCCGATTTTACTTCTTGAGTCCCTGGAAGCCATAATTTTTTTCCGATTTGGATTTAATTTTGCACATAGTGTTGTCTTATGACTTCCAACAACTACGCCAAATACGATCCAAATCGGTATATAACCGATATAACTCGTATATAAACAGGTCGCCCGGGCTGACTTCTTGAGCCCCTGGAAGCCGCAATTTTCGTCTGATTTGGCCAAAATTTTGGATGTGGTATTCTGTTATGACTTCCAACAACTGTGCCAAATACGGTTCAAATGGCTCCCACATAAACAGATCTCCCGATTTGACTTCTTGAGCCCCTGGAAGCCACGATTTTCGTCTGATATGGCTAAAATTTAGCACGTGGTATTCTGTTATGGCTTCCAACAACTGTGCCAAATACGGTTTAAATCGGTCTATAATCTGATATGACTCCATATAAACCGATCTCCCGATTTGACTTCTTGAGTCCCTGGAAGACACAACATTTGTCCGATTTGGTTTAAGTTTTGCACATAGTGTTCTTTATTTTTTTAATTAAGTCTATTGATAATAAATACCCTTACAGACTAATAACAATATATTTACAAATGTATTAATTAACCTAAGAATTTAAAAATAATATAATTTTCCTTTTTAAAATTTCTCGATTCTCAGATAGATCTATTATATCTTTCAGTTGATTGATCAGTTGATAACATAGGTGCCGAAAAGGATCGTTATTGGCATAGTTGGTTTTATAATAAGAAATTTTCAAAAGATCTGGTAGGTCTAAAAATATAATAAAAAATTTTCAAAATATCTGGTAGGCCTGATAGGAACGTTAAAGAAAATTCGACTCAAAAGAAAGCAGGAATCTATTTGACCATGAATTAATTTAGTCAAAAACGTAATGTTTAGCATGGTTCTACGACTTTTTAATGTACTAAGCTTTATCAGATTTAATCGGTACTCATACGAAGGTAATGAACTTATGTCCCACCCATTTTGAGGGAGACAAATCAGAATGAATATTGTAGTACGGATCCCATACCACTGAACCGTACTAGAGATTACTTCGAACTAGCGACGTATATAAGTTTTTCGTCACAGAGAAATCATTAAGTTCTTTACTCCAGCGTTTTCCAACCATTGAGATGTGTTGACGGAAGTTTAAGCGTTGATCTGGAAGAAATCCAAGGTCCTTAAAGCTATAGACTACTTCAAGTTGCTTGGAACCCAAAAAGTAGCTAGTTTTAAGAGAGGTTATTCTTGAAAATGATATGTGTTTGCATTTGGAAATATTAAGTTCCATTAAGTTCTGGTTGCACCATTCGTAAAGAGTATCAAGGTCATACTGAAGATAACACTGTTCATCAGAGTCTCTCGTTGATCTGAAGATCTTTACATCATCTGCATACATCAAAATATTCGAGTGCTTCAAAGTAAAAGGGAGATCGTTTATGAACAAACAAAACAGCACAGGGCCAAGGTGGCTACCCTGTGGAACACCTGAAGAGACAACAATTGATTTGGAAACTGCAGTACCAAATTTAAGTCTTTGAGTACGTCCAGTCAGATATGATCTGATCCACTTTAGTAAAGATGGACTGAAACCAATAAGATCTATTTTCCTTAACAGAAAGTTTTGGTTGACTTTATCAAATGCTTTACTAAAATCGGTATATATAGTATCCGTTTGGTAGCGTTCCCTAAAGCCATCGTTGACCAAACAAGTAAATTCTAAAATATTTGTTATCGTTGATTTCGATTTCCGGAACCCATGTTGGTAGGGAGACAATATAGAAGAGACTTGATGTGAAATAGTATCAGTCAAAATTTTCTCTAATAGCTTCGGAATAGCATTCAAAATTGAAATGCCCCTGTAATTAGATACCTCATGGTGATTTCCGGAATTGCTTCCACAATTCCGGCAGATATCCATGCTTTATTGAACTGTTGAAAAGTGTACAAAGGGGATACGAAAGTTCGAGAGCGCAATGCTTTAAAATGTTCGATGGAATTCCATCTGGACCGGGATTAAAAGTTATCTTCAGTGACCTTAAATTTTCAAGTACTACGTTTTCGCCAATCCCAGATACGTCTAAAAAGCTGAATTGTTGATTGTGTATGGATTATCTGAGTAGGTAGTGCTAAAAAAGTCAGCAAAGATGTCGGCAATGCCTGAATCGTTATCAGCTACTTTAGCTTTATATCTAAGAAAGTTCGGTAAACTATTACAACGGCGCTTTGAATACACAAATTTGTAGAAGGATTTAGGATTTGATTTCAATTGATTTCTAATTATTATTCAAATAACTACCATACGCCAATTTGTTTTCTTTATTATATTCGCATCTTGTTAATGAATACATCGAAAAGTCAGACGTTAACCCTGAGCGTTTAAACCTTTTATATAATTTATTCTTCTTGTTCTTCAGCCTAGAAAGATTGGTTGTATTCCACGGAGGACCAGATGCGTTGCAAAAAGCAGTTTTAGGTACAGATTGAGAAATAAAGTCAAGTAGCACAGTATAAAAAGTTGAAATAATTTCATTGATATCTTTAGATCTGAAAATTTCATTCCAATGAACAGATGAGAGTAGTGAGTTCAGTTTGATGTAGTCAGTTTTAGCAAAATAGTACACTTTTCAATTGCTACATCTCTTTTAAATTTAAGAGTGGGATAGGGTATAAGTAATTTGAGTGTCGGATGATATCTATCCTCAGGACTTACAACCGGATCATTAGATCTCTTATGACTTCCTTATCCCTTATCTCTTATGACTTCCTTATCCCTTATCTCTTATGACTTCCTTATCCCTTATCTCTTATGACTTTCAACCTTATCTCTTATGACTATAAACCGGTCTCCCGATTGGATTTCTTGAGCCCCTGGAAGCCCCAATTTTTGTCCGATTGGCTAACATTTTGCACATAGTTGTCTGTTATGACTTCCAACAACTGTCTTAAGTTCGGTCTATAATCCAATATAGCTCCCATATAAACCGATCTCCCGATTTGACTTCTTGAGGCCTTTCAAGACGCAATTTTTATTCGATTTGGCTGAAATTTTGCACTTAGTTTTCTGTTACGACATTCAATAACTATACGAAGTAAAGTTTAAATCGGTCTGTAACCTGGTATACCTTCTATATAAACCGATCTGCCGATTTGTCTTCTTGAGAACTTACAAGCCGCAATTTTTGTCCGATTTCGGTGAAATTTTGCATGGGGTGTTCTGGATTAACTATAGTTGCGTTTCGAGAAGAATAAAAATTGATATAAAGTTGAAAATTATTGTCAGTTTTATTCGATATCAGTGTTTTGAACGGTCAGCTACTAAGTAAATTGTAAAAAGCATACAATTCAATGCACAAATGGACATTTCTATAATAATTTGGCCCGTTGGCAACTCAACTGAAGTTGGGTTGCAATCCATAGTAAAAATAAATTTTTAACGAAATCCAAGATTCGTCCCGGCCGATCTTAGCATACTTTTACTTGTTGTGCTTATAATGAATCCAAATTACAAAATTGTTATTCAATTCAAATTCCTTTATAGGACCGATTTCAGCAATTTTTTTAATTGAATTGATATTATCGCATCTGTGACTGAGGCAGTTTGAATTAAAAAATTATTTAGATCAATTAATTTCGAGACTGGAACCTATTTTTAATCTTTGTACAGTAATGGTGAAAATTATTCATCAGGTCCTGGTTTGTTAAACGCTACAAAGCTCTGCACAGCACTCTTAACCTCTGTTGTTGCCCCATTATCATATGGAGGTGGCGTTGCTCCTCAAGCTCCTGTAGGCGCACAAGCTCGTTCCCGTCCAAAAGACCGATTGCTGCGGGAACAAGGTGGCCATTGGACTTTAACATGGATAAATAATAAAACAAAACTTTCCAACTAAGAACAATGCATTTGTGAATCGAGTCATATATTGTGTAGTACTAAGTGATGCATCGTTTGACGAAAGATACTTACACTAAAACAATATGTATCATATCTTTGTTAGAAATAAAGAAAAGTAACAATTTGGCTTTAAGCTGTTATATACATAAAAAGAGCTGAAAAATTATAATTTTTCCATATATTATATAAAAATATTTAGTACATTTTAAATGCTACCTAACCGAATGTTGATTGAAACGGTAGAAACTTGAGTTATCATTTAACCTATTCGTTTTATATGCACTAAGCGCCAATACAAAGAGTACAAAAGCCAGGTTTTTCCTAGACTCATACCACAAACTTACTTTCATCGCTAAACGGAACGTTGTTCGAGAAAGAACATTATTTTTTAAAACAAATGTATTTGTACATTTTGTTTTGATGCTTACTGTATTTTCTATGGATTGGCCGATTTACCACTCTCCTGCTATTTTGTTATTGTACATTGATGCTATTGCAGGATCTTCTGTTTCATAAATAATCAAAACTGCACGAAATTTATCCAGCAATTGTAGCAGTTGTGAACGTCTTAAATTTTCAAAATACATTATTTCTTCCAAATGATGTTCGCTTCTGAAGTAGCCTGCTTGATAAAGCTTAACCATAAGCGATAAATCATCGAGGCTAGCAGAAGCTGGTATGCGACGTATTGCCGGACGGTCGGAATCATCGAAAACTTGTAATAGCTCTTTGATCTTTTCTTCATCTTCGATGGAGTCAATGCTATCACAATTATCAGTACTCAATGATGCTGTCATACTGCAAAACAGATAACGAATGTATAGTATGTATGCATATATATAAGAAAAGTCTTATAAGGCTTCACCTATTCTTACCTAAAGTTCGATTTATGACTCGAAGATGGCTGAGCAACAATGTTTTCCGAATTGGTTGAACCGCCGACAGAAAAACGATCTTCGGTTAAGGAGCGGCGACTCGTATGTGGCACTGGCAAAGGTTGACTTGAAATGCTCAGTAAGGAACCAGCAACTCTGTAAAACACACAGAAAATGAATGCGTAATGGTTTTCAAATTTAATTGTTTTTATTAAACCAACAGATCTTCATCGCTGTTACTACTTCGTCCCGGCATCAGTATATCATCTTGACCCAATAAAGAGCCTGCCAAATCCATTAGGGATGCCGACTCCAGTTCACCACCGCCATCGTCACTATCCAGGTCATCCATGTCGCTTGCCATAAATTGCACATATGTATGTAGTTGCATAAGCAGATGATGCTGCAACATCCAAAGAACCATTTGCGCCAGAATTCCTTGGCGCGAAGATTGCTGTAGGGGTGTTGTTAAGTGCCCTATGCTGGTGGGCAAAGAAAAATCAGAGATTACCTCAAACAAAGACATTCCTGGAAATCGTACAGAAAACTTTTCAACCAAATGAGACTTTGTATGAAGCGGTGCATCCGGTGCTATAACATAGACATTTGTCTCACACAAAGGGTATATGATGGTAGCTTTGGCCCAATAAACGAGATGCGACACCAATTTATAAACGTATTCTATATTTAGATCTGCATCAGAAGCCATACTTTGCAAACTCATTAGTGGCGTATAAACTTCAATTAATTGCAAAAGCATCCTAGCCCCTGCTGGTGGTACACAATCCAAAAGTTCGGCAAAATCAACCAATAAAAGCATGCCATGATAAGGTTTAAGGCATCTTAAGCAACTATCAATTGTTTCGGGATCTACCATGCTACCTTTCTTATGGAGTTGGTGCGCTTTGGCAGGTAAACAGAAACTCAGTGTAAGATTTTGGTTAATGATAACATTTAGCAGGCCTGTAGTGCACAAATCATGGTAAATAGACTTTAATGCCTGTGCCAAAGAACACCGGTCTGAGATTACTTCGAAAGCCCTTTCTAGGGGTAAATTCTTCGATGAAACTTCATCATGCGTTCGCGTCATTACTATCGTTTCGTCCGTCAAATATCCAATTCGCTGCTCCTCAACTTTCAATGCTAAACCTAAACGTTTACTGAGATCATAGTAACACTTTACTATTGAGTAGCTCGCTTGTGCATGCAATGCGAAAACAATATTCACTAGGATCTGTTGAGGTTGCTGACATGTGGTTGGGGCAATTGTGGTCATTTGATTGGTAAAAGCAGGTCGCTCCTTTCTAGGCACCAATGTAGGATGACTTACAAACCGCACATCGTTAACTTTGAGCTCGAATTTTTGATTACACAATTGAGGCTTTACCGCAAACAAGGGTGCTAAGACATCATCGGAAAATCCCTGCAATTGTCCGCCCTTTGTTACAGTTATGGCTATGTTGTTGGTACTGCTTGCAGTTTGGTTCTGCAACAAGTCATCGGAGGAGCAATAATTTTTTATAGCAAAGCGATGCTTTCCCTTTTTTTGAGCCACATTCAAACTGCCACTACTGCCCACATGTTGAATGCCACAGTTTGACAATTTTTCTGGCGGCAAATATGGATAACGATATAGTAGACGATCACCTTTACTATCCAAATATACCAAAATAACAGCAATGGGGTCCATTATTTAATAGCTGCAAAGAATATTTGCTAAAATATTTTGTTGGTTTTTGCGTTTTACAATCCCAATTGCAAAATAAAAACAAATATGAACATCTGGTATTGAAGAATTTGTTGTGGGGCGCACACAAATTAGGATATATTTGAGGGACGGATTGTTGTCTCATTTGTACAGCAGAATAAAAGTCATATGGCAGACACAGTGAATGAAGCAGAGGCTTTCGTGGGCAACTCTCGTTGGCTGTGCCTAAACTGAATGAAGGCGTTGAGGAGCGTAACGTTGAAAATGCAACTTTGAAAACAAATGTCAAAAAATCAACTTATTATAATTAACCTGCGTGAACAAAGCGGATTAAATAACCTGGCCGGCTGTTAACCGTGAACAGCGGCCATGTTTGACGGTATTAAGATGTCAGATTTTTGTTAGCATTCTGTTTGTTGTTATCTACTTTCTCGCATATTCTCTGCTTATTTACGCACACGTATACACACACGCACACTAATTTCTTTGTGTGTGTTGGCAAAACGTATGTAAAGAGGGCGGATTACACCATATGGTTTGTGGTTGTTGTACAAATGATACCACCCAAGACAAATTTACCCAGGTAGTGTACAGCAAACAGCCGAGTACAATTTTTCTCGCGGAGTACACTTTCTGTCAACGAGACTTCATATCGTTCGGTTGTGTGTGTGCTTTGCAGTTAAGAATCATAGTACACACAAAAAAGAAAAATGGCGCGAACTAGTTACATACCCAAAATCAGAGTTGCACCAATCACTGATTTCGACAGATAGTTATAGATAGTACCAACCATGACATAATTACCAGGTAGCGTGCTGTAAACATCTGAGTACAATTTTTTTCTCGCAAAGTGCACTATCTGTCAACGTGTTTTGGTTGTTTGTGTGTATTATAGTTAAGAACCATAAGACACACAAACAACGAAAAATGGCGCGAACTAGTAACGTACATAAAATCAGAGTTGCACTAGTCACTGATTTTGACATATAGTTACCAACGTTTGGATGTCTTGCAACGTTGGTACCATGACATAATTACCAGGTAATGTACCGTAAACAGCTGAGTACAATTTTTTCTCGCGAAGCGCACTATCTGTCAACGAGATTTGGTTGTGTATGTGTATTATAGTTAAGAACCATACCACACACACAAGCAACTAAAAATGGCGCGAACTAGTAACATACACAAAATCAGAGTTGCACTAATCACTGATTTTGACACATAGTGCCCCCAATATTTTGTTGTTGGGCGGCAGCCACTACCTGTAAATGAATATACCTTGTTTGGTAATATATTCGTTTTTCGCGATATTTTTCACCAATTACTTTTTTGAGATAATAGATTTTAAAGCAAAAAAACAAAAAGCTGATTTCGTTCAGTAGGACATCCCCTCATTACTTAATGCCGGTACTATATTCGGTTTTCGCGTTGAAACATATAAAAAAACAAACGGAAAAATTTGCGAAATGTGTTCGTTTCGTCATAACTTGTTTTTTCATCTAGGGAAAATTTACATTTCGGGACGCCCATTGAGAGCACAACCACAGTCGCCGTGCGACAAGTCATTTTCTTACGCAAAATAAACGCGATCGTCAAACTTCTTATTGTAACTGAGTGTCTGTTAGTATTAGTGATGTTGCTCACATGCATTTACTTGGGTGGAAAGAAATAAAGTGTTTGTGGATGCATAAATAAGAAAGTATTTTTTTAATATAAGTAAATATACTCGAAAGAAAATAAATATTTCTTTCACAACATGCAACTCAATCAATCTGTACGAAATAATAAGGTTTGTGAAAGAATGTGTTGCACTTTTGGTCTGCAATTACAACAACAATATTTGGATAAAAGTGGAAAATGCTGACAAAGGCTTTTGGAAAGTTGTGCTTATTAAGGCCTCTGGGGACGATCAACTAATTTTATCAACGCTTTGATTGTGTGAGTGCGTTGTTTTCGTGTCTTGTCCGCAAACTTAAAACTGAAAAACGTCAACCCTCATTTGTGTTTTGCTTTTGTCAAGTTCGGTTACACTATGTCGTCGTCGGAAGATGATTTACTTTTGTTAGCAGCAATTGTGCTACAAAGAAGAAAGCAAAGAACAAGAAATTGTGGATGCAAAACTGGTACAGACAAAGAAAAACTTTTACTCATGAAAATCTTACTCATACGTTTCAATGAAGCGTAATAAAAGTTTTTGCTCATCCGCAGACTTTTCCATCCTTTCTCTTTGAATTCACAACGCAAATCGCTTTAACGTTGACAAACATTGCGGGGACGATAAACTAAAAACCGTCAACTAAACGATAAACTAAAAACCGTATGTGTAGCCGACAAAAGCCGATTGAACGCACACAATCAAAGCGTTGATGAAATTAGTTGATCGTCCCCAGAGGCCTTTAAACTTATAACAGTAAAAATACTGCAAAATCTAATTATTTTTACAAATAAATTCTGCATTTATCTCTTTTTAAATTATTTTGTGTTTCATTATATATTATTTACGAGAGGGTGGGTTTCGGTTTAAATTACAAAAACATACATGCTCGTAAGCAGCTGATAAAAAAGAACAAATGCCACATCAAAGATGTGGTAATTACCTTTAATTTCGTGTGCATCTCTTGTTGGTTCAGAACTGAAGGTCAGGACAAATGCCGTTGATGGTAACTTTTCCTAAATCAGGGTGATGCATTTTTACTTACCGCCACAAATTTCTTGTTTTGATATAGGAACCATCAAATGCAGCAAGACACTAAAAAAATTACCAGAAATCTCACTTCTAAAATTTTTGAGAATGGCTGAATTTCGACAAGCCAATTTTCCACAAAATATGACCTTAGTTAAGGAAAAAAATGTTTAACTAGTTTAATTCATTCACTTTACCCCAATTCAAGTTACATTAGAATACCTCTTTCCTAACTCGAGCTAGAATTTTTCTATGCTCTATTCTTGGATATTTTTTTACCCATTCGGCGCTAATGGATTAGTCAAATGTGATAAATTTTGTTTTTTGGTTCAATTTTTTCCCTTAAAAGCTGGTACTACGTTCTTTTTTACGGAAAAATTTCCAAAAATCGTTTTTTCGGTGGTTTGACAAGGTTACCAGATTTGATTTTTTAGGTCTCTTTGGCCAGAATTATCAAAAAATTTATCAGCTGCTTACAAGCATGTGTACACACAAATGTGAGTGTGTGGGTCGTACTAAAATTCATGAAAAAGCAAGTTATGACGAAACGAACACATTTTGGCAAAATTTTCCGTTTGTTTTTTTTTTACCGGCCTTAAGGCTGCTACGTTCTTTTTTTTGGGGAAAAAATTCCGAAAATCGTTCATTCGGAGGTTTGACAAAACTACCACATGTGATTTGTTTGGGTTTCTTTGGCCAAAATGTTGCCATGAAAATTAATATGGCATCAAACAATTTATCAGCTGCTTGTGTACACACAAATGTGAGTGTTTGAGTCATACTGAAATTCATGTATGCCTTTATAATTTCAACCAAAACCCACCCCTTGGTAATAAATAAATAATGAAACACAAAACAATTGAAAAAGAGAAAAAAACAGCATTTATTTGTAAAATTAATTAGATTTTTTAGTATTTTCACTGTTATAAGTTAAATAAGCGCATCTTTCCGAAAGCCTTTGTCAGCATCTTCCACTTTTGTCCAAATATGGTTGTTGTAATTGCAATACCAAAAGCACAACACATTCTTTCACAAACCTTATTATTTCGTACAGATTGATTGAGTAACTTGTGAAAGAAATATTTATTTTTCTTTCGAGTATATTTATTTATATTTAAAAATACTTTCTCACACTTTATTTTTTTCCACCCAAGTAAATACATGTGAGTAACATCACTAACTCTAGCAAAACTCAGTTACAATTAGAAGTTTGGCGATCGCGTTTATTTTACGTAAGAAAACGACTTGTTGCGCAGCCACAGTGGTTGTGCTCTTTATGGGAGTCGTGAAATGTAAATTTCGCCTAGATGAAAAAATAAGTTATAGCGAAACAAACACTTTTCATCAATATTTTTTCTTATGGAGTTCCACCGCGAAAACGGAATATAGTACCAACCTTAAGTAATGAGGTAGTGTCCTACTGAATGAAATCAGCATTTTTTTTTTATTTAAAATCTATTATCTAAGAAAAGTAAACGGCGAAAAATAAAGCGAAAAGCGAATACAATACCTGCCTTTAGGGCAAGCAATAATTTGAAGCCTATTAGTACTAGGTTTTAGGAAAACGACAGTGCTGTATTGTTTTTAACTAAAGTTTAGTAATAGGTTCGACATGTTGCAGAACGACAGATACCGCTATATATCGGTCTTTTTGGAAAAACAAAAATTCCAAATAAACGCTGGTACTATATTCGCATATCGCGCTATTTTTCGCTGATTACTTTTTTTTAGATGGTTGATTTAAAGCAAAATTACTTGCTGAATTCATTCAGTAGGGCATTCCCTCGTTATTTATTATAAAATTTTAATAAAACTGTTATTTTGTCATTGTTATTTGTGCAGTGGTTGAAAAAAGTAATCGCGAAAAAATGGGTTTTCAACGGTGAAAAAAGAACATAGTACCAGCCATAACAAAATGATGTGAATTCATACGTTGATATTTGATATTTACATTCAGTTGGTATTTGGTATTTCCGACTGTGGTATTTGGTTTATGTTCTTTAAAAAAAGGATGGAGAGAGAGCGTTCAAATGTATACTATCCACGACTGGCCCACAAGCTCGCCCGTTAAATCATTTTAGTCGAACCTCATAAAGTGGAAAAAGTGAATTTAAATCAAAAAACCGTGATTCCAAACTTTAACCTAAAGTAAATATTAAGAAATTCGAGCAACTATATAAATGTCGTAAGTGCGGGATTGGCCGCGACTCGTGTGTATAAAAAAATAGTGCTAAGGTATTGTGAGAACGAAGAGGAAACATTTATGAATAAAGGGCTACGTGATGAAGGGGGCCCAAGTAGCCAAGTCTAAAAATTTGTAAGAGATGTGTTTTCACGAGCGAATCAAAAACAGAAATGGGACACATCCGCATACTCAGATAAAATAATTGCAGGTTGTAAATTAAGCAACATTAAACGACAGGAAAATCTGGCTCAGTTGTAATACCAAACGAGGGGGGAAAGAGAATCATGCAATAGATAATAGAACCTTCATTATTGACGACTTGTCTGTTAATTTAGCTTTTTCATACGCTGGCAATAAAATTTATTGGATATATATGTATAAATTTGTTGGTTTATATTTCTGCTGCTGTCTTTTTCTATGCAAACAAGTGCATTATTAAATTTGTCATAGGCTCTATATATAGAAGCTGCATATTAGAAAGTTTTCACAATCAGTATGCTTGAATGTGCCTAGCATACATTATTGATAGAAATTAGTAGATGTAGTAATAAGGAACAATTGCGAATACAAGCCCTAAAATTTCTATACGAAAGATTTTGATTTCATTTGTGTATATACTCAATTACATTCATATAAACGTACGTATATACATGCTGCGGATATATATTGATATATGTATTTACATTTAAATACATTTGTGTTCGTTCGCGCGATGGTGATGATGGTTTGTAAAAAAAAAAGGCAAGCAGACAGACGTATGGACGGACGGACGTCAGGATAGACAGCAGCAGTATAGAAAAAGCAGACCAAAAGAGATGGTATGGTAACGTTAGTTGCTTTGATAGCTGTGCTCTCTCTCTCTCTCTCTTTCTGGCACTGTGTGATTTTATTGAAACCAAATTAAAGGTAGCTGCAATAAATACGAATTTGGAAAGCAAAGCAAAAATCTCAGCGTATTCGTATTGTTTTTTGTTTTCTTTTGTGTCAACCCATTCTTCTGTGTGTCTCTTCTTCTTTTTGTCAAAATTTTTCAAATATGGCAACACCTGTGCACCATAGGCAAAAAAGGAATCAAGAAAAAGTTAGGTTAAATTACAACTCTGGATGCTAGAGTGATGTGTGTATGCGATGGATGAAAGAAAAGGAAACAAATACATTACCCACTACGACTACTAAACCAAATGGGATCTTTCTATCGTACCTTTTGTCGCGCCAACTATTTCTCCTCATTAAATACAATTTAATATATAAAATAAATTAATTACAGTGAATAATTTAATGGAATGGATTACAATCCACAGAGGGTATTGATAAAAAGTGAATGAATTTTTGTGAAATATAGTTTTCAAGGAATTTAAATTGAAAAACTAAATTTAAGTGACAAGTGAAATAGAGAGAGAAGAAATCAAAATATAGCCAAGTGATTGAAATTACGCCTTAAGTTGTACAAATTAAATTGTGTGTAAAATTACTTTAAACAACACGTTAGCAAAGGCCATTTGCTAAATGAAATTCAAACAAATGGCTTGAATTACCACCATTTACCAAAACAAACCGAAAATGGTAAGTTATTTTTTCGACCAATTCTCTTGAATTCTCAATGTGTGTTTGTTCTATCTCGGATAATTTCGCAAGATTTCAAAGAGGTTAGGTCTAAAAATTTTCTTTCAAAATGAGAATTTTGTGCCGGTGTAGTGATTAGTGATTGCAAAAAGGATTCTTTTGATGGCCTTAATTTTTCTTGGTATTTTCTCTAGTTCTATATGTATTTTTTTTGATACACTTTTTTTTCCCAATTTGACTTGTCAAAGTTCAGGCCGCCATATTGGAATTATATATGCTTCTTCTTACTTTGGACTAAAATCGGGAAACAGAATGGTGCAAATATAGAAATTTGCTGATAATATGTATACCGACATCACATCATATTAACAAGCAAAATCACTAACGAATTTTATAATTTAGTAAACATTTATGATTTTCACTTATATTTGATATACTAGAAAAAATGTAAAAGCAATCCAGGAAGAGCAACGTATAATGCTCGATACCAAATACTATTCGTTATCCAAATGGTCTTTCCGAATGTCTTCGTGATGCTTCTTCTTCATGTGAAACGTTGTGCAAATGTGTGAGACAAGGTGTTGAATGAACACCCGTACACACAGACATTAGCATAAAAATGAGAAATGCTCAACTTTAAATTATTAGTTCCACGGCTTGTAAACATAACTTGTTGTTCGCTGCGCTTTTTTGGTTATGCTATATAATGGTATAAATGTTTTCCCAATTAATATTATTAATTTTGTCAGACCTATATGAACATAGCAAATATTTTTTCTATTTTTCTTTTGCGTTTTAATTTACCACTTTATAAAATATTTCTTCTCATTCCCTCTATGATAATAATGACATCAGAGTCTATAGTTGTCTCTGTTTAACATTATTTGCGTGAAGTTGTTTTGCGCCCTATTCGTAAAGATGGCGTCTTCTATATTTTGAAGAAATAGTTTGTGTCATTATTTAAAAAATATGAATGCTTTTTTTCTTGCCTGGTAAAGTGTTATTAAATAATTATTGCAGTAAACGTGTAATTTCAATTCATTCATGCAATTACCGATATTTTTTTGGTAACCTATCCATTCACTGCCTCATATACGCATACATGCAAATGTTTACAGTTTTCGTGACATGCGCAGTGTTGCATCTCGGTTCTTGCCCATATTCCATATAGAATAATGTAGAAATACGAAAATATTATTCTTCGTTGCTAGACATGTAGAATAGACAGACATTTGGTTAAAATACTTATAGATTTGAAAGACCTCATATATAAAATTAAACATCCAGACAATTTAATAGCATTGTATATGTACATATGTATTAGACGAAATCCATACAAGCCAAAGCTTTCCTGATTATTGTGGATTAACCTCATTTTTTTTCAATTTGTGAATTAGATTATCATTAACAGCACACATTAGTCGCGCACACACTATTGCCTCAACCATCAATAATCATTGTAATGCGTTGAGAGTTCCTTTGTTTTCCTTTATATGATGTGTATTTCACCCAGAGTTTGTCGCGTTTATTTAGCAAAAGCTTACACCACTAAAGTGAAAAAGAGACGAAAGTAGTAGAAAACACGTCAAATAATCTGGCAGCATGCCGCCAATCTTGTGTCTGGCTACTTCTGTGTGCGTTTTTCTTTTTCACTGAAAGCAAAAGTTGAAGACTGGTTACTTTGGCCTTTTTGACTATTTTTGTTCTTCTTTATTCTATGATTTGAGTTGCCAAGTTTTCGCAGATTGGAAATCAAGTCATAGAAAAGGTGGTGATGTAGCTTTCAAGAACCAAAACCAAAGGAAATTTCCGTTTTTGGAACTAGATTAAGTCATACAGATATATGATTTTCAAGTATGCGTTCTGATTTCTTCTAATTGCATTTACATTTTTCGTTTTAGACAGATTTTTAAAATATTTAAGTTGAAACAATTGTGATTTTTTAAATTTTGTCTAAGTCAGCTCCAAAAAACAAAACAAAATGTAAAACGGGCTTCCTTATTGATCGTATGTAACGACAATCTAATCGTTAATTATGATTACGTAACTTAAATTACTGGGAACAATAACAAAACAAATATTAATGGAGATGCTGCTTGAAAGTTATCCCTCCAAACATTTGTAAGTGACTTTCTCACTCCCTCCCAGAATTGGCACTTTTAAGATCCTTAAGTATGACAAAATACATTATTATCGGAATTCTATCATTCATGTTTTGCTAATTAGTTTCTCATAATCAATTGTTATTGTTACAAATTTAAAAATTGATTTTTTGTTGTTGTAGTCACTCATGGGTTTAGACTCTAATTAGAGTAAAAAATGATATCGCCTGAGATTGTTTTAAACTTCCTTGAGTGCAGATTTAGTGACTCGCAGGATAGAAAAGGTTTGCAGGGATTTCATATTTCGTTACTAATTTATTTTTTATAAAAAATGTTAATGTTAACTTTTATTATATGTACTATAAGTTATTATTGGTAATATTAGTTAAATTTATGAGATTAAGTAGTATTTAATTCCTGATTTATTTTTAACAGAAATTTTTTGAATTGTTAATTTTGTAGTGTTTTAATCATATATGGTCTAACAACTTGACTAATAAATGAGTAACGAAAGCAACAACTAATCATAATATGTTTTATATTTTCCTCTTCAGTTTCTACAGAAATCTTAATTTCTAACCTTTAGTCTCGCGGCATGTTTTCCACGCAGCTAGTAAACTGTCATTATGCACACAAATGAACACGACCTGTTTTAATCCACAACATCATAGCGAAAATCCATTCACCTTCTCTGGCTCATTTTACCCTCCACATATCCTCTTTTCCCCACCATACAGACGGCATCATTTTATTTTAATGAAGTCTGCGATGCGTTCAATGTCGACTTAGTCGAGGTTGTAACGATTTTGACAACCAACTATCCCAAAATATTTGGTGTTACATTTGACAGCCTTCACAGGTCTCTGCGATCAGGCTACTGCAATTTGTGACAAAGTCAGAGTAGAAACAAGGTCCTGAATTAACTTTCCGGCAGCTGACAAAGACTTTGTCGGCTAAGTGTTACTCTTTGCAATAAGATCCAGACCTGTCAGAAAGCTTCTCTACAAAATGGCGACGGGCTGTCCCTTCAGTTATCATTCATCAAGTGATTTATTGTTTTGTTTTTTATGTAATTTATTATTGATTTTTCATTTAAGCTGTCTCAACTGAGAAGTCTTTCATCCATTATTAAATATTTATACTTATAGAAATATTTTATAAAATGCTGAACTTAATGTAGATTAGTTCATTTTGTTTTCAGGGTTGCTTAAAAAAAAACATAAAGCCATAACTTGTATATTTATTGATATCAAATTTCAGAATTTTAATTACTGTGCTCAGCTACTTTATGTTTCTGAAGTTATAAGAGTAGGCAACCATTGTTTTGTGTTAATTCATATCTTGTTCCATGTAATTTATTATTAAAATTATTATATATTTTTCATTGAAATTGTCTCAACTGAATAGTCATTCATTTAATATTATATATTTATACTTAAGAACAAAATTATTATAATATTTTAAAGTCTTAGGGTCTTTAGGGTCCATATCCATTAGCATACATAGATCCTTGATGTGCGAAAGCACAATTATAGGTTGTGTAAGTAGTATCTACTGATCAGATATCGCAGCAGCCATCCAATTCGCCACCTTGAGGATTAACCAAACAACCACTTCTCGGATAACTAATTTTGAATCTTCCTGAGCTGGACCGACGGTTTCAAGGCTACAAAAAGAAGCATCTAGGCCAAGCAGGAAATCAGATTGTTGTAAATAGCATGCTCGAGGAGGAAGGAGTGCACAAATTATAAGCGAATGCCTTTCATGAAGACAATCCGTCGACTAAACACCTGAAAGAAATAACCTACTTCGGCAATTCTTTCTGGGCTATGATTGCTGCCAATGGCTATATATGTGTTCATCTTCCCTGCCAATCTTACTCATCTATTAAATCGCTCTGGTCGCATACCATCCAAGTTGCAGAATTCCAATATTAAAATATTATGCAGTACCCAGTAAGCAAATTAAGGATGAAACACACGATAAACTGTGACAACTTTTCTCTAGAGGCAAGCTCGCTGCTTCACAATTTATTTGTAGCCAGTACAAGTCAAACGGTTCAACCATCTCATTGGCGATCATCGGTATCCATTTTGAAAAATTATTTATACACTCCAATACGTTTTCGATTTGCAATACCTTCCCTTGATCTGCACTACAGTCATCAGATAACCTTGCCGATTGTCCAATCCAACTTAAAATCCTTCGCCCAAACAAATAACTGAGAAATAAAAAACGCTACAAATACAAAATTATAGGGTCAAGAAAGATTTGGCCAGTTATTAAAATTACGCCTACGAATATCCCATTAAGGAACAGCGGTCTAACTTCTCATTTAAAAAGTAGCACATTTACCTTTAGTAGGCAATAGCAAAGGCTTGAGCATTTACACATGTTCACACCATTGCATTATGGCCTTACCGTATACTATTCTGTCGACCGAATTTCGAATATATTTTCGTATTCTGCAAGACCTGGTACTGAATTTTCGACACATCGGGAATGTTATCGATGATACAAAAAGCTCTAATAATTCGTGCAAAACTCTACTGCTAGGGGGGCCATCATACAATAACAAAACAAGAGAGGATGACACCGAAGCAGGTAGTCTAGTTGTTTATGGGGAGATGGCGATCCTCGTCAAGCTCCTGTAAGTGAGCAAGCTCGTTCCGGTGCAAAGAACCGATCGTCGCGGGAACTGGTTGGCCATTGGTCCTGAGTGGCGGTAAAATTTACTTATAAATAAGTATCTATTACGAGGTGGCGGAGCGAAATAAAAACATGTATGCTCCACTGAAAGTTTCAAACATGTTCTGGCTGATTTTATAATGGACATGAATAAAGTCTGTAAATGTTGATATTTACCTATGGACGCCATTTATCTGCAAAAGAAAAAAAATCGAGTATTAGTAGATGTCGTTTCGTTAAGTGCACAAAAATTTAAGACAGAACTTATTTCGTATAGAACAAATTTTATTTAAGTAATTTTTTATTTTCATAATAATCAGCAAGCGAAGCCTTATTGGCTTTATATTACATATTTGGTTAATAAATGAAATGAAAGGGAGTCATGTTTGGAAAAGCAAATATTGATAAAAACTACACAAAGTAAACAAGTCCCAAAACTAACAGAACATGCACAATACAGTACAAAATGCCATAGCAAATTATAGAGAACATTATGTAGGTATGTATTATAAAGCTAGGAAAGCAGTGTTCGCTATTGTCATGCATGAATGATTGAACGGATGGATGGTGGAGCGGCAATGCGGTTGTGGTGTTGTAAACACCCAACTATCATCGCCAAAGGAAAATGGACGATAATCATTTGATGTATGGTCGATCGCATGAGATCGGTTAACTGGACGACGCGGCGATATTGTTTGGTTAATCTAAATTCAAACGGTACACTCGTTTGTATTACTGTAGAAAACAATAAATGCTCCCAGTTTTACATACGCACTACCCTACCCCACTAATAAAATGAGATGAAAAAAAAAACAAATGTTGTGAGCTATTTGATTTAATGGCAACGAACACATACATACATACATACATAAAAATAAACACAGAACGATTATGGCGCAATAATATAAAGAGAAATAAACAACTGATCGGTCGGCTTGAGCCTGTACATCAGATCACTCACTCACATCTAATCGATGTTAGATGTGTTTATAAAAATGTATGTATTTATAAACATAGGTATTGTCGATGAGATGCACGTAAAATGGCGGGGGCGCAATATACATTTGTTTGGTTTCAATTGGATTTGTGTCTACTATGAGGCAGATTCTTAATTTGTTAGAATTGCCAATTGCAATTTCATCACGCCCCTCCTTATAATGCTATTGTTTGTTGTTGGTAGCTTTTTTACGTATATGGTATAATTAGTTTGCACAAATTTTGTTTCGAATTATTTTTTTTATACAAAAAGGTTGAATTCAAATTATTAAATCTCTTTCTGAGATACTAATTGTGTATGAAGGTTAGGTAAGGTTTAAGTGACAGTCTGCCATCAGACTCACTTAGACGTTTTCGTCCATTGTGATACCACAGGAACAGAAGAAGGAAGATGCCTTCTAGTTGTTGTTGTTGTAGCAGTTTATTGTGTTCTATCTTTCGTCTGCTTGATTCTGTTGAGTGTCAAGACACAGGAACTCTGCGACCAAGATGGGTTCCGTCCACAGGGATCTGGGTCTGAGTCGAGTGGGTCTGGCCGGGCAGTTAAACAGGTGACGTGTATTGTGCGGTCCCTGGTTACAATCGGGACATACATCTTGCACGTCCGCATCAATCCTAGCTCTGTGGGAATTGAGGCGGCTGCATCTGCCGGAACGTAATTGAGCCAGAACTACTCTGGTTTGCCGGGGGAGGTCGATTTCTTCGGGTGCAATGGGTGGCGGTCGCTCTCCAAGGACTACATTCACCCGGTAGCCAATTACCGCATCTGCTACTGTGTCTGCATGAATGTTGTTTAGACCCGCTTGATATGCCGCTTGATCAAGAGGTTCTCTCTTGTAGCGCAGAACCTCACGCTCTAGATCATGTAGATCTACCTTAAGGCTTCTGGGCGGTGGATATCTATCCGCAAGATGATGATTTGGATGGTTTCTGCGATAACAGCCCAAAAGGTATTGCTTGGACAGCATGTAGTTATGTCTTCGCACTGGTGGGATCTTTGTCTCCTGATGGAGGTGGTCCACATGAGAACTGAGGAGACAGCCCGTCGCATTTCGGAGGGCGGCATTCTGACAGATCTGAATACCTCCACTGCGTGTCACAAAGTTGACGAGACCACACTGGCGCTGCATAACTTACCACATAACTTACCAGTCGCCGTAATGACATTATATCTTAGCCATTCCACCACTTCCTTAATTGCAAGGATCTCTGCTTGATACACACTGCAGTGGTCGGGTAACCTCTTTTTTTGGTTTTATATTGCATTGTTTCGAAATATCCAATGTCGTTTGTTTTAAAAACGTGGACAAGATAAATCTGAAATGCAAAGTCTCTCGGCAGCTCTTATTTAAAATAGTATGGTTTGTTCAGATAAGAATTATAATACGGCAACTAATTCAATGTTAAAACAAATCAATATCCAACCACTAATGTATTTTTTCATAGTTTTTTTACATGTTTTGCGGAATTTTTTTATTTAGGTTGTTGCTGTTTGTGGCAGTGTGTTGTACACTGAGGCGGCAGCCCTTGCCGATGAAGGACTCCATTGGGTCAATCCGGTATGTACAACCGGCTGTCATGGGATTGTTTTTTTATTTTTGTTGGAAATATGCGGAATTTGTTACTTAGTCTCGGTAGAGCAAACGATGAATACAAAAAAATCAAGCAGGTCTAAACAACATTCATGCAGACACTGTAGCAGATGCGGTAATTAGCTACCGGGTGAATGTAGTCCTTGGAGAACGACCACCTCCCATTGTACCTGAAGAAATCGACTTCCCCCGGCAAACCAGAGTAGTTCTGGCTCAATTACGTTCCGGCAGATGCATCCGCCTCAACTCCTACAGAGCAAGGATTGATGCCGACGTGCAAGATGTATGTCCTGATTGTAACCAGGGACCGCACGATACACGTCACCTGTTTAACTGCCTGGCCAGACCCACTCAACGTTCGCAGAGTTCCTGGGTCTTGACACTCAATAGAATCAAGCAGACGAAAGATAGAACACAATAAACTGCTACAACAACAACAAAATCAACCAATCCCATGGCAGCCGGTTTTACGTACCGGATTGATCCGATGGAATCTTTCATCGGCAAGGGCTTCCGCCTCGGTGTACAACACACTGCTACAACAACAACAACAACATTATTAATAAATACCTATTCGATTGTTCTATCAATGTCTATCCCACTAAGAAAAAAACATCCCAATTCTTCTGATGTTCTTGTACGGTTTCGAACCCAGGCATACAGCGATACAGGCATTGCCCCCAGCGGTCATCACCAAGCAGTAATCTGTACAACTCGGTATCAGCTGTGACTACTTGAGATAGCTGTTGTTGTAGCAGCCACATATGTATTTGCATGTGAAGGTAGCGATCCTTGTCAGGGGGAACCCTCCAAATATTTTCTATCGTGCGAGTCACTAAATCTGCACTCAAGGAAGTTGAAAACAATCTTAGGCGATATCATTTACTCTAATTAGTCTCTCGGTACGGGAGAAAACGTGCCACTTGGCGATATATACCCATGAGTGACTAAATAGGGACTAAAAAAATTTAAAATTGGATTATCAACGTCTTTAATAAAAATAAATTTTTATTTGCCTAATGTTTTTTTTACCTTTTAGAGTGAGGCTTATTTTTATTTCTCTTTCTAATTTATTTCTTTTCCAATTCAAGATTAATAATCGAAGATTTTATTTGCAATGATTTTCCCTGACTGGGATTTGAACAGCCAACCTTACGATTGTGAGGCGTATGCTATCCCTCTGTGCTACCGGCCTTTCTTCATTACAGAAGGCTAAGTTAACATACATTCTCTTGTTTGAGGTTTTTTGAGTTTGCGTCCAAAACAACAACAAAAAATCTATTTTTAAATTTGTAGCAATAACAGTTGATTATGAGAAGCTAATTAGCGAAACAAGAATGATAGAATTCCGACAGTAATGTATTTTGTTGTTGTAAATCTTGAAATCTCTACAAACTATCATACAAAAGGACCTAAAAAGTGACTATTCTGGGAGTGAGTGAGAAAGTCACTTCCAAATGTTTGGAGGGAAGTCGTTGCGGTTCGGCCTCGGTAACATCCCTGCAAACATTTTCTATCGTGCGAGTCACTAAATCTGCACTCAAGGAAGTTGAAAACAATCTTAGGCGATATCATTTTTTACTCTAATTGGTCTCTCGGTACGGGAGAAAACGTGCCACTTGGCGATATATACCCATGAGTGACTAAATAGGGACTAAAAAAAATTAAAATTGGATTATCAACGTCTTTAATAAAAATAAATTTTTATTTGCCTAATGTTTTTTTTACCTTTTAGAGTCAGGCTTATTTTTATTTCTCTTTCTAATTTATTTATTTTCCAATTCAAGATTAATAATCGAAGATTTTATTTGCAATGATTTTCCCGACTGAGATTTGAACAGTCAACCTTACGATTGTGAGGCGTATGCTATCCCTCTGTGCTATCGGCCTTTCTTCATTACAGAAGGCTAAGTAAACGTACACTCTCTTGTGTGGGGTTTTTTGAGTTTGCGTCCAAAACAACAACAAAAAATCTATTTTTAAATTTGTAGCAATAACAGTTGATTATGAGAAGCTAATTAGCGAAACAAGAATGATAGAATTCCGACAGTAATGTATTTTGTTGTTGTAAATCTTGAAATCTCTACAAACTCATTCAAAAGGACCTAAAAAGTGACTATTCTGGGAGGGAGTGAGAATGTCACTTCCAAATGTTTGGAGGGATGATGACCATTGGCTATTTAATGGGGTCAGTAGGAACACGCCTTTTTATAAGAAGCATCATAGGCGCTCAATATTTAAGGTTCTGCCCAAAATGCCGTCCTCCTTCTCAGTGAGTGTTTCTTTGTCGGTTGTCCCGAAATTTGACGGGTAGCTTACGCAGTTGTGGTTATGTTAAGGTTGTATGTAATTTGTCATTTATTCATTCATGTCGCAGTTGTCACAGCTGGCACTGTTTTGTTTAGACTACATTTTCAAACGTCCTGCTTGATTGAGCTGTTATTGCATTATGTCGGTAATTAAACTCTGTTAAAACTCTGATTTACATCTATCTTGCACTGACTAGGCATTTCAAAAACATTTTTTTAGTGTCGAAATCCATTTTGGTAAAATGTCACCTACATGTGATTTTTATGACAACACATACATATACATTTGGATATGTATAATGTAATGTCAAAGTGTTGGACCATGCATTAATAATCAATAATTGACATGACCACCTGAACTATAGTCAAAAAGAATAATGTTGAAATGTTTTAAGCGCTCTCTTATTTTCTTTGACGTTGTGTGTGTGCGCAAGATGGTTTCCAAAAGTTCGGTCTCACCTAACACATGCAGGGGTAAATACTATTGTACGCTTAAACCACATGTTTACATACATACATATGTATGTAGGTACAACCAATATGTAAAAAATGAAGAACTAATAAATAAGGGTGAATTAGTATAAACATGTTAAGTTGGTTTGAGCTTGACAATACACATATGTACATTAAAATAATATGCATATGAGGAATAATTGCTGATTTATTGATTTTAACCGCCAAGCTACACATTCTACTTTTTTTAGCTCCTCAAAAATTTTTGACGTCATTGTCGCCTATAAAAGGAGAAAGGAGGAATACCTACATACATACATGCATAGATTGGTGTAACATCCCAGCAGGCCGCGTCGTCAAAAAATGAAGTGTGCATAACCTTGTTAAATCGTTGAACACATATGTTGTTGGTGTTCTTGTAGCAGTGTGTTGTACACTGAGGCGGCTGCCCTTGTACTGCATCGGGTCAATCCGGTACGTACAACCGGGACCATGGGATTGGGACATATAGTCGACAGCGGAAATCATGCTTGACATTTTAAGCGACATTTTGAAGGAACATGTCATCAATAGATATATAGATGACAGAATCCCTTATCTATTAGAGGAAAGGATCCACAAAATTGTTATTGAGGAATTTGATTATTATTCAAATTATATTTATGCACAAAAAATAATTATATGTTTATAAGATAATATTTTATTTTGGTTTTCCTTTTGTTTCCGGGAATTTTTTTTATGGCTGGTGTTAGTTTTCCGAATTAATAAATTCAGTTTTCGCATCATCCAACTCTTAGTCTTTTACGGTTTCTAATAAAAAATTGACATTTATGAATGTAATAAATGTATACTTACCAACAAATTATATATGCCCATATGTTTTTTAGTTTTATTATTCTTTTTAGTTTTCGTAAAATAATATAACAAAACTATATTTTTCATAATCTACAAAACAAGGTTTTTGACAGATGACGGTTTATGCGACACGGTATGCTAAGATGTATCCTACAGAGTAAATTGTTTAAATTTTGTACGAGAGAAAGAGAGAGAGAATGAAAAAAGGCTTTGCTGACTTCTTTTGTGGACACGGTTAGTGAATTTGTCGACTATAAAATTTGATGAGTACTTTTGATTTTTACTGTAATGTGCAATAGGTCGTTCAAACTTGAAACACTGACATAGCACGGTACTCTGTTCTGCTTTCAAAATAAGGCTGGTACTATATTTGCTTTTCCCGATTATGGCCGATTACTTTTATAGATAATAGATTTTGAAGCAAAAGAAATTGCTGATTTAATTCAGTAGGACATTCACTCATTACTTATGGCAAAATTTTAACAAAATTGTTATTTGTGTAGTGTTTAAAAATAGTAATCGCGAAAATATGGGTTTTCCACGGTGAAAAACGAACATAGTACCAGCTATTAGTTGCGAAATACTTAAACAAAAAGACATTAATTTTTTTAATCATACTTATAAGAAATGTTGTGCACTAACAAAATACTACCTTTATATCGCACTAGGATTAATTGTTTTAAAGGGCTAGAATAAAAAGTTTTTATTTTAAACACATTTCTGATTTAAATTTTTCTTATATGGATTTGGACGTAGTACCTACCGTTAGACCTGGCCTTAATTCCAATTTAGTCCTAAGTCCACTAAAATTAATCAATTAACTCTTCCTTAAGCCTGGTACTATGTTCGCTTTTCGGAATTATTTTTTTAAGATAAGATCAGTGTTTGTGTACGTGTACGTAGGTATCTACCAAAAGTAAAACAAATTGGGGGAAATCGTTAATGTAGTTGTCTACAATTAATGCATAACGGAATCTGTGGATCAATAAAAAATTCCCAGTTTAGTAAATTGGTATTTTTCACTGTACTATAAGAAATAATAGCGATTAATTGCAATCACAATAATATTTAATTTGTCATTGTAGCTCGAAATTCTAGTTTTTATAACACATAATATTAGGTGAAAACTGTGGGCAAATCTTCTATGGGCTCAATTTTGCGATCATCTACACATCTGAGGTGTGTTTTGCTTGTATTTGTGTGTGTAGACTCAATTGTTATAATAAACTTGCACCCAACTAACCATATTAATGGCAATAGAAGGCATAGGGTATAGAAAATCAAGTATAAAAAATAGTTTCAGTTGCACTGACATTATGACCATTGTTGTCTCTGAATAGATGACGAGTGCCAAGGCAAAATTAGTGCATTCACTTTTTGGGTGCTACGAACTATAAGACCCAAAGCATACCAAACAAAATCATGAAGAAATACAAACAGAAAACTAGCAACTGCTAATTACAATACAAAAAAAGAACGAAGTAGGAAAATAGAAACAGAATGACTCGTTTAAAGATACGAGAAAAAACGAATCAGGTGGAAACACAAATATTGCAAAAATGCACTTTATACACCGACACACTTACGAATATACCAGCTTTTGCTATTTTTTTTATTCGGGCACACAAACCCAGCACAGTAGTCTACTTGTTAAATGTGTAGAAGACAGAGGTGAAAAGTAACAAGAAAAATAAGTACAAAACAAATAGATAAAAAAAACTTAACTACTAGTAGCTATGAATACAACGAAAACGACAGCCAGCAACGACAATAGAAAAAAGTGTTAGTAATCTGTGTATCTATCGGATGCCATACATGTATTACAAACAGAAATTGCATACGTCCCCGCCAATGGGGCCCGGCAGTGAGTGGCCAGCAAGCAAATGCTCCATAGCTAGTAGTGGCAATGGGGAGCTAGACAATCTTAAACAACTACCTATCGTTGATTTGAACTATGTTGGAGGGAGATACTATGCGCGTGTGTTTGTGTGATATTCATGAAGAGAAAATTTAAAGATCAAAAACAACAAACAATAAGATGCACAACAAATGTAATGAACATTAAACTGAATGGATAGCTAAGAAAAGTCGAATGACAGCGATCTACATATACCACTCACTGTGTTCGGTCGACAATTGGGCATTAGGTGCAAATCTGGACAATGTATGCTGCCACTGATTGGCTTAGGTCATAATTTAAACAAACATAATAATACATTAATCAGGGTTTAGCAAGAGGAATATGTACGCAAAACCACCAAAAGGAAAAAAATGAGAAAGCTATAACAGAAATAATTGTATTAGAGACAAGATGTTTTTTTTTTCATTATTGCCTAGGAGGGGTAGGGACAGCAATGCCAGTTGTTTATAATTCGCTTTGGTGTTCATTGCACTTTATCAACATACATACATATCGTCAGTGGCGCACCAATAACAATCAAATGTCATGATTAACTAAGCAGTATAGTATGCCAAAACATTGTATAAAGCGAATGATTGATTGGTCCTCTTGTCATCGTTTAAATATAGTGCAATGTACCAAACGACCTCCTCTGGTCCTCCGACTAGCATTTTCTCAGCCCACATTTTTTCTTTACCCTGCATCATAGGATGTATAGGGGGTATATGAATTACTGATCTGAGATCCAAATAAGTATATATATTCTTGGTCGTCTTGACATTCTAAGTCAATTTAGCCCTGTCCGTCCGTCTGTCGAAAGCATGCTAACTTTCGAAGGAATAAAGCTGGGCGCTTGAAATTTTGCATGAATACTTCGTAAAAGTGTTGGTCGGTTGATATTATAAATGGGCTATATCGGTCCATGTTTTGATATAGTTCCTATAAAAACCGACTGACTGAAATTTTGCAGAAGTGTTGTGTTTTAACTGTCAACAACTGTGCATAGCATGTGCGCAATTATTATCCGATTTGTCTGACATTGTGCATAAAGTGTTTTCTTTTAACTTCCAACAACTGCGCCTAGTATGGTCCAAATCGGTCCATAACCTGATATAACTCCCATATAAACCGATCTCGTATATGAAAAGAAACTCAAACTGAATTCACTTAAAGTCCTTGTTATGTTAGTGTTGTATCAGCTGTTGTATGTTCATCTTCATTTTGATTGCTGGGTCCTGTTGAATACCCAAATTGCAGTTAGTCGAGGGGGATTGGCTGTTAAGATAAACAGGTGACGTGTGCCGTGTGGTTCCAGGTTACATCAGGACAAGCATCCAATCAATCCTTGAAGTGGCTGCACCTGATGGATGGAAATTTAGCCAGAACTACTCAGGTTTTTCGAGGAAGGCTAACTTCTTCAGGTGCAATGAAGAATGGCTGTTCACCGCTTCTGCTACCGTATACCTAGACACGCTAGAACGCCTCCTATTCAAGAGGTTCTCTCTTGTGGGACATCATCTCACGCTCTAGATTATGTTATTCACACGCAAACAAATGTAAATTCTGACATTTGTTTATCGTCTGGGACAAAACTTATGCGGCGAATTGATCTCTTCTCGCCCTATTTCGCTCGGGATGATCAATAAAATGACAGCTGAATAATTTGGCGTATTTTCAGATCACTCACTGCTACGCCGCCAAAATTGCCTGAAGTCTTATCGTCCCTTCTGATCCGTTCAGACTTCTTCTTTCTTCGTAAGTGTTGTTGTTTTTGTCTTGCACCTTTGTATTGCAGACTTTCATATGTACAACATTCTTTGTTTTAAGCATTTTTGTTTATTCATTACGATTGACAAACTTTTAATTTCTTATTTGAAGGGGAAGATATATCAAGAGCTTAGTTTTTCTGCGTTTTCAAAACGATTTTATCTTATAGGATTTATGAGGTCTGCACATATTATTAGAAATACGCCTTTACTTTACGTGTTACTTAAAATTTGCTGTTGTATTATGATGTTCCCCTTGATGATGATGGACATTTAATGTATCTGGTAATACATACCACTCCGTGTCAGTACTTCATGGTTATTTGTAACAACATATATTTCAATGTTGCCATATCGCTTGTATTATGTCTATCAGGGTTGTATACGGTTTGTTAGTTCTTTATTGCTGCTGCTATTTCTATCACCATTTGGGCATCATTGTATATGTTTTTGTATATTACCTTTTGGTTTTATTTTTCTGTGCAATTTCTTTGCCTTGTAAAATTCTATTGCTGCTGTATTTGAGTGGGGGTGTAGGTAGGTTTTACTGATGGTACTTCATACACTATGAAATTTCGTTCTGTTTTGTTTGAATCTTCTACTTCGTGCTTTTGCAATGAGTATGCGCCTCTACTATTATTAAAGTGTTGTACTGTGTGGTGGTGCACACACAGAAAGAGGAGGAAATCAAAAGCGACCAAAAGAAATCAAGTATTATTTGTAGTCATACACAGTCAGTGGAGTATTCAAAGGAATACAAAAAATAAGATAATAATTGTTTACAAAATAGAAAACAAACTTTCAAAAGATATTGTAAGAGTACTACTATTTTTGCTGTCGTCTTTTTTATATTTAATTCAGATAATTTGCTGCTTGTTTGAATTTTTCTTTATTGGGTGATTGTTCTATACATACTATATAGAAATTTACTCTATGTTGTTGATGTGTTTTTTTTAAATGAACTGAACTATTTTTGATAGATCAATAATAAATCTTGTTTAATTATATATATTTAGGATCATCTATATTTTGCAAATTTTTGTTTAGTGCATCAAAACACTTTGTTCAATAATATATTCCCCCGCTTGCAGCACATTAACTTCACCTTTATATGCCTCTGTGAAGAGATGTTGGGCTGATGACGTTTTGTTTGTTGTTTTTTTCTCCTTGTGCAGTGGTGTCGACCGAGTATTTTGGTTATGTAATCGCTTAATTTGGCATTTTTTCTTATGTGCTTTTCATACAACATTCATTCAAGTTTTGATTGTTTTTGATCGTTAAATTGTACAATATGAATTTATTTTTGCTTTTCTTTTTTATTATTGCCGTTGATTAAGCATATATGTGTATCAACATATTTGTGTGTGGCTTTACAAGCTCTCAATCTTCTTATTCTTGCTTTTTTACTTTCGAACCCAATACCTATTTGTTTCAATATATTTTTTTTTAATATTTGGTATGTAATTTGTAAAAAGAAAGATACAACATATTTACATACATATATACATGCGTATGTAGCACTCACTTGTTTGTTTTTTTTTTTTAATATATGTACATACATGTATATCTTGCCGGAATCGATAATTTTTTATGTATGGTTTTGTGTTTCTCCTTTTTAACTTCTTCATGTTGTGTTGGCTCTTTTTAATATGAATATTTGGTAATAGACTACGTTTGGAAAAGGTTTATTTTGTCAAATACTTACTTGCATGCATGCTGCCCAGTGTTTCTTGTGACATTTGTAATGTTATCTCCCATTTCCCTCACTCCCCCAGCCTTCAACCGACTAATCGATAACAGTATTTGAGGATCCTCATCTGGCAACTACTTATATATGTCACACAAATAGAGATGCCACTTGTGCTAAAATGTCTGCTTTAGTCAAAAATGGCAATTATTGCCGTTATTAACAAGTTTTTTAGAGGAATTGTTTTTGATTTCGTTTAAATATTAAAAGTAAGATTTAAGTTCATTTTCATGTACAACAAAACTGGTTGCAACGTGTTTCCGTTAGTTTTTCTGAGGACAACTTTTGAAGTCAACGTGAATTTTATGGGCCGCATCTTCAATAACCAGGAATCTTAGTTTGTTGCAGAAGGAACAATGTGGAGCCCAAATTTGGAATGTCGAACGGCTAAAATTTCTTTTACTGCTTCGCCTTATCACCTATTCTCTATTCTGCCCATTTCTTATCGATGAATGTGTTTGTATTTCTATTCCATACTTCCCTTTGATGTGTAGCGTTATTTTTAACAAGTTGAAAGGAGGTCTAGTGGTATTAAACAAATCCACGTTTTGTTTATATAGTATACTAAAAAGTTCGGAACATAGGTGGACATCTGTAAGCCTCTTACAGTAACAAGATACCGTGTAAATGGGTAGTGTGACGCGTACTCGGAAATTTAAGGAAGTTTTATGTTACATGGAAATGATAAAATTTTGTTAATTTTTCTTTTTTTTCTATTTTCATTTCAGTTTGTTTTTCAAACAACGATTTAACCAAAATTTCCATCAAAGAAATATTGGAAGACAACAACAACAACCGACATCATCACAAGCAATTTTTCTTAGATTGTAGACGTTGTCGTCGTCGTCGCCGTCAATATCATCGTTGCCTTTGCCAAAATCGGAAAATTAATATTTTGTGTGAGAAGCCGTATAGAAAAACAACGATCGTCGTGGAATCATACAATAATTGTTGTAAACGTTTCCAAAGGAAACCAAAGAAACGTAAGCGACAATATTGTATAAAACGACGACAAATACTACCAGTCTATCCTAACTACTCTGGCAACAGAAACTGCAGCGTAATAAAAAGCAAAAGCCTAAGCAGCAAACTCAAATCTGTTAAATTCAAGATTAAAGTTAATCCCAAAGTTATGTTGATCGATGTAATGGCTAATAATGTAATGTTGTTCAAGTGTACTCAACGATCAACAAAACTGCAGAATTATTTGAAATCTTCAAATACGGACTATTGTTTTGAATTAAGCCCCCATGACTTTGGGGGCCCGCCATTATATCTTCAACTACAGCAACAACAGCCGCACGAACAAGAACATTTTGATTTTTGTCACGGCGATTTTAAGAAGCAACCAACGACTCTGCAGAAGAAACTTCACACCTGTACTGCAGCCACAAATGATGATAACAGTTAAGTGATACAATAAACCAATAAGAAAGAGGCCAGAGACAGAGAACTGAAAGGGGAAACTATAAACGAACTGTACAAAGACGAAGAACATTTCAAGAAAAAGTTTTCCTTTCAAAGTAAAAAGATTCGTATTTAAAAAATTCAATTAAAAACAAGTCAAAAGAAAAACAAGTCAGTGTGGTGAAAAGCAGGAATAATTTTCCTAGAACGAGAAAAGGAAAGTGAGTACTATAGTTAAACACAAATACATTTTGATTTTAAATAAACCGCTTCTTTCTATACCCATCTATCTATCTACTTAACACTAGAATATTACCCCATTAAATACAGTTGAGTATTGTACTAATCTAGAGTCCATGATGCTTGTTTTCTTCTGGTAATTTCTTTTTTAAGATTTTCTAAAAACTACATCTTTGTAAATTTTGCTATTTATTGTTTTTTTTTTTTTTTGAAGCATCCAAACAATTTTTTAGTTTAATGTTTTTCCAATTTATTTTGAAAGTGATCATATGAAGTTTGTGCATATTTTCTAATATCGTCACTCATTTACGCATCCCTTTTGGATCACACAGTCGGTTACTGCCACTATCACTGTTTTTAAATTTAAATACGAATAATGCCCAAACCATCTTCGGGTATAATCGTAGTTGAGAAACCGAAACCATCTACTGTTTCTAACACAAGAACCATCACTACTAACACAAGTCAATCTTCCAATATTTATCGTCACCACCCCCATCAAATTCATAATCAGCATATTTCTACCCACCTTTATAACCACCATCACAATCTGCATTCAAACATAGTCCAACAACAAAAACAGCAATCTGCGAGTGAAATAGTATACTACGATGCTAATGAAAATCAACAATTATCATTCCCACAGAAAAAGCAGCAACATCATACAAAACTTGTGGTTGATGATAGTCCGTTCCAAAATCAACAAAAAAAGCTCCAACTACTACTACCCGCAACGTCATTAGGTAGTGGAAGTCGAAGGTTGTATACAACAGTGTCAACGTCGTCGTCAATATCGTCCTCGGCCTTGACCTCTGGCTCGTCCTTGTCGTCTAGTGGCACGACAAAACCAAATTTACATATACAATCTATTAAAGTCGAGCCCATGCCGCAAACCACTAAACAGCTTCCACCACAGCAGCATATAATACAACATACCTCTCACAGCAGCACCACCACAACTTTCAGTGGCAGCAGCAGCAGCAACAATAGCAATAGTCACCTACAACATGTGCATCAAGTTCATTTGGCGAATACATCGAGTGCACTACAACAACAACAATACCACCACACTAATCAACGCCAACAGCAACAACCATCTACACAGCACCAAACCCATATGATACAAATATCCGAAGAATATCTCGAACAAGCCCAAGCTCAAACTCAAAATCACATCAGCAACACAAACCCCTCCACCTCCAACATGATGATTTCGGCCACCGGAGAGGTTATACAACAGCAACAAATTTTCAAGATTGTCAGCACTGATGCAGCTACAGGCAATATGATAATCGATACATCAGGTGGTAACCATCCCCAAAATGCCAATGCCTCCTCAACAACATCCAAAGTTTTGCTTAGCAATTTGACCGTTCTTTCCAAACAAACGGGCACTGCGTCGCCCACGTTGGCTGCAGGACAACCGCAATCCTCGGTCTCCTCAGCACAAACGATCAATTTTGTTAACGCCAAGCAGCTATATACAGCTTCAAATCAAGCGAACAGTGGCGGCGTCATGGCTGCATCTTTGGGGAAACAGCAAAAGTTTACTGTGTCATCGGCAAATCTGAGCTCTGGAAACTTTAAGCCTACTGCCCTCAAGCAAACAACCAATACACAGTACATTCATCAGACAGCAGGAGGTCCGCAAAAGATAACCATGACCGGCAGCCGAAATATGCAAGTGCTTACAGCATCTAGAATACAAACAACGGGGGGAAACAGTCATGCAGCCACAACTCCACAGATAGCCAGCAACGCAGGAACGGCGCAAACTATGGTTGTTCAACAACCTCACAAGTTTGTAACCTCAAGTAGTGTTGGCCCTAAGTCATCATCATTAGGCCCTGGGGTCGGCAACATTATAAAGAAAACCACTCTAAGAATGAGCAACAGCAATACGTCAGGCACGGCACCCAAAATGATGAATAACTTGCATGCTCAAACACCGCAAACTGTCAAAACATTTATAACGCAAACAACATCGAGTGGACAGCAGCAGCAGCAGCAAAACAATAATCAAATGACCACTTTGCAACAACATCATGTAAAAGGGGGTAGCACCGGCAGCAAATCGAAAATTGCTAAACAATATAACAATACCATACTTAACAGCGCTGGCGCTGTGGCAATAGCAACATTGCCACTCCAGCAACAGCAATCGCAGCTGCATCAGAATTCTGCGAGTACACCAACACCGACGGTGGCTGGTCAATATCAGCCTCAAACGCAGCATCAGCATGGTCTGGCAACGGGTCAATCTGCTTACATTAATCATCATAAGACCTCCGTTGGAGTAGCCGGAGTAGGAGCAGCAGTGGGTACTACAAAAATTAATAAAATCAGTTCGAAATATGCAGCAGGAAATGTGGCAGCACAATTACCACCGGGTACCCAGTTACATCAGAAAACAGTTAGCAGCCAAGGAGCATCTTCGGCCACGCAGCAGCAGCAATCTGGCGCAAATCAACAACAGTACCCAACGAGTGCCTCAAGCAATAGCAATATTAAATTTGTTAATGCTCAAGGAACAATCGTACAACAGCACCAGCCCTTGACCCCGCAAAAGATACACATCAAACAGCAACATCATGCTACGACCTACCCCAGTATGCAGAACCAAAACTTTGAGAGTTTGGAAGGCAATTCGCACTTCTCACAGCAGCAGCAACAGATTTCAAATTCGGCCACAGCTGGTTCAAATGCAGCCTCCTCAGTGACAGGCGCCGTTATGGCAAACTCGCCTAACCAGTTAAATGATGATATTATGATGGTTAATGGTACTCAAATGACTGATGAGTTATCGGCCCGCATATTGCAGAGTATGTCACAAAAATCCTTCATCAATCAACGATATCAGCAGTTGCAGCAACAACATCAGCACACCGTCTTTCAAAAATCCCCCACAACCAGCAGCAGCAACAACAGCAGCAGTACCAGTGGCAATACAACTATGTTGCCGCCATCTCAGGCAGCGAATGCACCAATATCAGCTGTTACACAACAGCCGACAACAACACCTCACACATCAAATGCCCCAAATAACCATTCGAATATTTTACTCTCACCCCGAGAATATACCCTTTATCCATCTGTTGTGGGCGGTAGCACGAGTAATCAACAGCAAATCCCTTCACCCCAGCAGCAATCACCAACAAACAATCAAGCAGCAGGCTCTCCCGGTCATTATGGAAATGCTCCCTCACTAGCAGCTGCGTCCCCTGCTAATTACTTGTCGAATAGCATGGCAACTATAATACCACACTCGTCGTCAGGTAACACTGTTGTGGCGGCGGCAATACAGGGATCGCAAACTTTGGCGTCGACGTCACGACTAGCTCAAAGTGCGCCAAATTCACGTTCTCAATCAATGGAACGAAAACTTCATGAATCTTCAATCTCAAGAAAATCTACAGAGTATTATAAAGTCAAGTAAGTAAAATTCACTTTTCGAAATATTGATAGTCTGCTATGGTGATAATTGCAATGAATATGGCATAATAAGTAAACAAACATATAAAAAAAGGTTCGATCCAAGGTTTTCTAATCTAAAATATATGTACATGGTTTCATTTCAAAATGTTCTATTTTATCTTTTTTAATTTTTTTATTTTATTTGTTTCTTCTATTGGCCAAAGATTATTTTATTAGTAAAATTTTAAAGTTTAATTTTTTAATTGCTGTTTTTATTTCAAACTTGAGGCTTTCTGCTCTCTTTAATTTATTTATTTATGCATTTTTGAGGTATGATTTACAACGATAAAATTTATTTATGTATGTATATTATTTTCGTGATTTTTCGAAAATTTCCAGCTCGCGATCATAGTCAATGCTTTCTATTCAAAGAATATCATAGCAAAGAAATGAAAAATGTTGTTCAAGTGCGTGTTATCATTCAAAACACTTTGACTGACATGGATCGTGATTTAACCTTCATCAACATCTTTGTCAAATTGATTAAGGTGCTGTACATACCCAAAGACTATTGAGTATGATGTAAAGCACTCTTTGTTTCGAAACAGGGCTCAACAAGTCCTCTAACTCTCTAGCGCAGTAAGAGTAAGGAAAGATAAAAGCTAATCATCAATGCTAAGAACAACAAACACATCGACATTGCCAAACTCTTTTTGTTGTGCACTTGAATATTCTTTGAATGTCACTGCAAGTGCCTTTTGTTTTAATTTTCTAAATTTTTATGTGTTTACCTCTCCTTTATTAGTTTTTGTTTTTTTTTCGTATTTCGTCCGATTTCGTCCACATCGAACTGCTTTGCCACTAAAATATATCATGCCTCCACCTACTCCCAAATAAGTGGGCAGGGCATTTGTAATATACTCTTCGAAAGAAATTTAGGGTCTTGTTGGTTATCTTTTACTTACTTTTTTTAATTTTTTTTATTTAATTGTTTTATTTTATTTTTTTATTTTATTATTTTTTTTATTATTTATTTTTTTTATTATTTATTTTTTTTATTTATATTTTTTATATTCATTTTATTTTTTTATTTCTTTTTTCTATTTTATTTTTTATTTAATTTTTATTATTTTAATTTATTTCAAACGTTTTTCTAAGTTTTTTTTTTAATTAATTTCAAACGTTTTTCTTTTTTTTTTAAATTTATTTCAAATTGTTTTAAATTTTTTTAATTTCCTGGCTTTAATGTTTTTGATTTTATTCACTCAGTTTATAGGATTATGAAGTTTTGTAATAATTGCATAAACAATTTCAGAAATTTGTCCCCTTCTGTAAAGAAAGTACCAAGAATAACAATACATCTGAAAAATCATAAAGTGACTCAATATATATTGTCAAGGCATAAATTAATCACAATTTTGAGCGTTTTAGCACAATTAGTGAAGAAAGTACCATTTTGTACGTTTGAATACTTAAATATACTATTAAGAAATATCTTCTTGTTGCCCAATATCTACTTTCAAGGTACCAATTCCACCACAGTTAGTACGTTTTATTCCACATCTCTTATTTTTGTGAAGGCTGCGATAATGTTTATCAAATTGCTTAATTTTAGCAATTCCCGTTTGCTGTAGGCGAAGATAACCTCTACACTTTTTTTGTAAGAGTTTTGAATGGATTATTTAGTCACCCATCATATTTTTCCTATTCAAAACCAGCAAAAATGTTTGCTAAAACAGCAGTTTTTGTCTGCTAAAAATGGGAAAGCGACCTTACTGCTGTTTCAGCAAACATAGTGCTGCTGTGTTAGCAAACATTTCTTACTGCTATTTCTACTAACAAAATCTGCTGTTATGAGTACACAAGTCCGCTGAAAAAAATGTATGCTACTTTTTATGGTTGCCTGTTACTTGTTTTAATTACCTTGTTTTTTTTAGAATTTTCTTTAGAAATTCTGTTAGAAGAGATGATTTTAATTTGTGCAATATTACTGTAAATAAGCTACCTGATCCATCCATTGGTATACATTTCGAAATGTGATTGAGCTAGCTCGCATTTTTTGTTATTGCTCTACTAATGTGTCTTTGCACCTAAATTTAAAGAAAAAATGTTATGGAAAGTGTACATTCAGTGGTGATTATAAATATCCACTGAGACACTGATTTACATATATTTATATGTAATCCCTTCATAATTAAGCAGCAGTAATTTTCAGCAAACAACAGACTTTTCAGTACTAAGTCTGCTACTCTGAAATTGTAGTACTACTGCTGTAATAGCAGAACTACTGCTACAATAGCAGCAAAATTAACTAGTAATATTCAGCAGACAGTGTTTGCTTTTTCAGCAACCTTTTTCTTTGCATGCCAAATTTCAGACCTCTAGCTCCATCTATGAAGAAAGTACCAAATGGTAGCAATTTTAGGTTCAAATTGTGCGAATGATAAATTGATCATTTAGCCACCCATCATATATTTCTTAGTTATACTTACATGCCAAATTACAGACCTCTAGCTTCATCTGAAAAGAAACTACAAAATGGTGCCAATTTTGGTACCAAAATGTATGAATTTTGAATAGATCATTTCGGACCAAAATGTTTGAATTGTAAAAAGATCATAGTCACCCATCATATATTTTCTAACTATACGTTTATGCCAAATTTCAGATCTCTAGCTTTATCTGTAAAAAAAAGTACCAAATGGTACCAATTGCGGTACTGTACGGTAAATGTACGAATTTTGAATAGATCATTCGGTCACCCATCATATATTTACTAATTGTACCTTCATGACAATTTTCAGACCTCTAGCTCCATCTGTAAAAAAAAGTACCAAATGCGGTACTAAACGTAAATTATCTCCAGTTAGCAGTACTATTTTTCTATTTTTTCTTTTCACCCTCATTTTGCACCATATGTCTTAAGTCAAATTTCAAAATTGTACCTCTCCAATCGTTCTGTACAAAGTTCAGTCATTTCGTACCTTATAGTCATCCAATTAAGATTGCCATGGTTTCAATTTCAATTTACAAAGAAAGTACCAAATAGTTCCAAATGCGGTACTAAACATATTATTTATCCCACTTCCGGTACGATTTTCCAAAAATTTTTTTCATAAGACCTAATTTTTTCGAGACGCTTTTTAATTTGAGAACAAGAACATAATTCCATACCTTTCCGTTCGCGATGGGCAAATGTGTAACATTTCGTACTTTCTGGTACCTAAACATACGCATATCACCAAATCCAGCCTTATCCCGCGGCCAAGACCAACATTCGTGCAAAAATTCACGTTTCTAGCTTGAGCCGTTTGGTCTGGACGATTATCAGTCAGCAATCAGTCAGTCACGCAACTCTTTTTTATATATAGATTTAATTTTTTTTGGCACTGAATTTTAATGGAATATAGATCATGGCATAGATAACCGATTCCAAGACGTAAAATTCATGAGAAGGTACAAATATAGCAAAACTCCTAAAAATTGTCGGAAATTCATCGGTGATTTCGATTGTGCGAAAAAGTGTAGCATTTTTTCGACATGTTGCACTGAAATCGAAATTTATTGTTCGTTTCTCCATAAAAATGTAACCCCACCACTGGATATAGAGTTCGTTTGCAGTGATGCCAACAATTTTTTCAGTTTATTTATCTCTCTAAGTTATTAGACAATTGTTATGGTGCTAATTTTTAGAAAAGAGATAGTAAAAAAGCCTAAAAGGGTAAAAAAGGGCCTGGAAAACAGATATTATATACACATATATAACTGGTATATGTCGATTAATCACTGCCAGCCAAAGATCTTATGAGGGGGTAGCTTGACCGTCCGCAATTCTCGGTAAATGTCAGCGTGAAATCGTCTATGAACATGTCTATCGTCTTCTGTCCGGATAAGCTGTGCAATGCCGAAGTGGAAAAACAGTTGGGAAGGTTATAAATAATCTTAAAATTTTTGTTCTGTATAATCTGTAATCTTTTCCTATGTGTCTTGGTACAGTTTCCCCAAACCGGACAGACGTAATCTAAATCGGCCTAATGCACTTTTTATATTGTATAAAAGCAACTTGTTTTTAACATTCAGTTTCGATTTCTTGTTAAGGAGTGAAAATAGTTCTCTGCCACATCGCATGGCCTTTATTATACGCCTGTGTCTTCTCTTTATTAACCTTAATTTTCCATTTTGAAAAATATCTGTTAGCTGCTGAGAGGCTTTCTGCATTCTTGATACAATGGCATTAGAAACCTTTCCCCGACATATAAAAGCGCTACCATCAGCATAAAAGGCAACATCGTTCCCGTTAAGTGATTTGTAGTCTGATATGAATAGAGAATACAAAAGGGGAGACAGCATGGACCCCTGAGGAACTCCTGCGGGAATAAATTTTTCTTCCGACTGACAACCGTCGATATCGATAATAAAAGACCTATTACAAAGAAAGCTCTGTAAAATGTTCACTGAATAAATTGGACAGTTCAATCTATATAGTTTGCAAATCAGTCCATAGTGCCAGACAGAATCGAAGGCTTTCTCAATGTCCAGCAGTAAAACTCCAGCTTCTATTAGATCTTATTTATTTCGGCTTCTGTTAGATCTTATTATATCTACCACTCTTTTAATTTGATGCACAGTTGAGTGTTCCTCCCTAAACCCAAATTGGCACCTATGAAGTAAATGGGCTTCATCGACAAATGATTTAAGACTGTTGTGTATAATTTTCTTAAAAATGTTGTTAATGGAACTTAGTAAACTAATCTATCTTTACCGTTTTTAGGGATTGGGATAACCTTAGCCTTCTAAAAATTTTATCTATAGGAAAGTGTGAGTGAGTTGTACAGAAATTAAATATTTGGACCAATATTGAAAGCACATAATAAGAGAGATTTTTAAGCGTCCACTTAGTGGTACTTTGTCGGTTTTTTGGTGTCCTAAAAAGCACCAATTCTAGTGCGAAAAGCACTAAGTTGACATCACTGTTCGTTTGTAATGGTGTTGCCTACGAAGAGCGGAGAAATGTTGCATTTCTTATACCGTGTCAAGTCTACGGTGGAGAATGTTACGCTTAAAAACCGCGACTATCATTCAAGCATTTTGTCTGAACAGAAGAAGAAAAAATTTGTTGAATATTTGGAAAAAAAACGGCAAAATATTAAAATTAAATATATAATAAATATATAAAAATGGAAAAAGTGAATGCGTCCTATTTAGTTAACGGCATTTTTGATGTATTGCCAGAAAGTTCTTCATCCGAAGATGAGGATGCGATTTTTATCGTATTATGACTGTATATGGACATATGAACATGTCCGATTGAAAATGCCAAAATTATAACACTATGAGAGGGTTGGGCGACATTTGCAAAATGTTGTCCCGTATAAGTGCAACATTCAGAATCGAAATGACCATAAGAATGATCAAAAATATTTTTGAAAACTAAAAAAGTTTTACATGACTGAAACTCCGTGCGCCCTCCTTTACGCTTTAAAACATAATTTGGGTGTCGATTTTCTCCTTCCCTAGGCCTTCTTTAGATGAAATCTTGTGTTTTTGGATACTTTTTTAGAGAAATTGTCCGATTTGGTCTAACGGATTCATGATAGATACTTTAACGGATGTAAAAAGCTCTTAACAATCATTTCATTATCATTCTCGATCTCTATAAGCCGTATTTTTTAGGTCAACCGTTAGTTGAAAATATAATTTGCTTGAATTATGACACGTTTTTTTTCCACACTTGGTTCCAAGTTATTACTGAATAAATCAGATTAGGTTCGGGTAAGTATGTTTATCCATCTTTTCCATTCATAAAACTAGTTTACCAAAGCCAGAGTAACCCCAAATCATATGGAGGTAATGTCATGGTTTAACTGCGCTTCAAAAATGCTCTATTTTGACCCATCGCTAAACTCAACGTTTTCTTAAAAGCATGTCCACATCCCTTAGTGTTGTGTAAAAAATGAATTGAATTCAAATTATTTAGTGGTTGAACGTTCAAGGCACTGATATCCAATGAAACTAAGAACAATTTTACCTTTACTATTTTTGATTTCATGATCTTCTGGCAACGCAACTATAGTTGAGTTGCCATCCATAATCGACCTCTTAGAATGTTTACGCTGGTGGAGCACGCGAAATCCATTGATTTCATTCCTAACACCAAATCAATTATCTTATGGTCTTTTTGATAATTTATCCGTCCACATGTCGATGGTGGCTTACGCATTATGCGCTATTAATAATTTAATAATGTTTGGCAAAATGCTCCACACGAAACTCCGACCTATGTGTTGGCCAGACGGTGTGTAGTTTCCACTTTCAACATTTTCAGTCACACTTTTAAAATGTTTGTCCATTTGTTGGATAAATGTCCACCGAGTTGGATAAATGTGCGTGGAACAATCAATTGTCCCTAACAAACTCGAATGGAAATAAAAAGTTCATTCAATTCAAGATAGTTTGTTTGATCATCCCTCGTTACTGAAAGAAACGAGCGAGTAGGAACATTCATGTTTGATTACAAATGAAGTGATTCGAACTGAATTTTCGATTCAAGCAAATACGTAAGCAATCACTTTCCGTTCATCCACTCAAACAAAAGCATCAACATAAATCGAGTCGCCGAACAAGTACGCTTGAAAATGCTACTCGCTGCAGTTCTCTGGTGCATATGTAACGTCACCATAACTGCCAGCATTTGTTCGATTTGGAACACTGTGAGCAAAATGGAGCGTCCTTATCTGTCTGATAACACATAAGTTCTTTCTGATCTCTGCATTACGACTATAGTTTTACTGTTATATAATTATTTACGACTCTTCGTACACAGGGATTTCAATTTCACGTGAGGATATGTTTTAGAAATATATTTCACTAAATAGTTTTTGAATTTACAAAGAAATTTCTGCTCCTTGACATATGTATAAAGTGATAAACCTTGGTACATTAAATTGAATTCGCGAAAAAACGTTTGAAATGGTCCTAACATCTACTGTACTATTTACAGGTAATGTCAAGTGTAATATAATTCCTCCAAAGTCCCGCAAAATAGCGAAAACGTGTAACGATATGGGTTGTGTACATAAACTTTTTTGATTAATTTTTCTAGCTTTTTTTCTTTTTCATAGATATTAGGGCGCAACAAGAGTAATATCTGAAATTTAGTTATACGTATTGGCTAGATTGATGGATTGGATTTTGTAATTCAGCCAGGGTTGCGAAGTCGAGCTATTTTTACCCGACTCCGACTCCAAGAAGATTTACTTGGCTCCGACTCCGAGCATTTAATATTTCCAAATTTTTGTTACAAAATGTTTAAAAAAAAAATTAAATTTAACCTTCGCAGGTCCAAACATTTTTATATACGTCGTGGTCCAAAACTCACCCGTGTGGGTCAACTATATAGTTTGTTTGAAATTGCCATATATATCCCAAAATTTCATACTTGGTAAAGAAAAACTGAAGAAGACAGCAACATACAACATCTCATCCAACCACTTCCCCCTCCAGTAGGTTCTTTTAAGAAGAAAAATTGCCCCAAGTCAATCAACTTCTTCACTAAGACAGTTACTGCATGAGTTGGGCAAAGGCACGTGTGAACACATTCCTTATCCTACAAGCACCAATTGTATGTACATATATACTATTGGATTTATCATTTTATGGATTGTAGCGCAAGCCATGTTCACTTTTCCAATAAAATACTTTTTTTACATAGTGGGTGCAAAATGTTTTGTAAAAAATTGGAGTTTTTGGGCTATGACGTATAAAAAATCATTATTTGGTTATTATTTTCTTAGAGAGAACAAATTTAGCCTGAATCCAAAGCAAATTTTGAGTTTAAAAAATTATTAATGTTAGAAAATCGAAGATCTCACCCGGATGGGTTTTGGGCTTGGGAAGGTAAAAAAAAAAAAATGTTTTATAACAAAAACAAGTAAAAGCGTGCAAAGTTCGGCAGGGCCGAATCTTGGGAACCCACCACCATGGATTCTGCTAAAATATGGGAGCTGTATCTCGTTATAGACCGATTTGTAGCGTACTTGGCACAGTTGTTGGAAGTCATGAGAGAACACCATGTGCAAATCGGACAAAAAATGCGGCTTGTAGAAGAAGTCAAATCGGAAGATCGGTTTTTATTGGGACTGTATCAGGTAATAGACCGATTTTGATCGTAATTGGCACACTTGTTGGAAGTCATAACAGAACACGACGTGCAATCCCATGACAAAAATATCGGCTTCCAGGGGCTCAAGAACTGAACTGATATGGCCCATTTGCAATCCCCAACGACCTACAGCAATAGTCAGTATCTGTTCAAAATTTTAAGCGGCTGGCTTTTCGCGTTCCACCTCTATCGTGATTTCGACGGACATGGCTAGATCGACTCAGGATGTCGAGACGATCAAGAATACATATACTTTATGGGGTCCTAGATCAATACGTCGTGGTGTTACAAACGGAATTACTAGATTAGTATACCCCCATCCTATGGTGGTGAGTGTAAAAATGAATTTTCTTAATATTTTATGACCTAAATGTAAACGAGGATTTTAATGACTAACGTAAAACCGCACCTACTTTTAAAAGTAGTACGCTTATCGCCATTAATTTATTTTTGTACCCACCACCTAAGGATGGCGGTAAATTCATTTTGTCATTCCGTTTGCAACACAATGAAATATACATTTCCGACCCTATAAAGTATATATATTCCTGATTGTCGTAAAAATCGAAGACGATCTAGCCATGTCCGTCCGTCTGTCTGTTGAAATCACCCTACAGTCTTTAAAATATTGAGCTGAGATTTTGCATAGATCCTTTTTTGTTCATAGGCAGATTAAGTTCGAAGATGGGCTATTTCGGACTATATCTCGATATAACGCCCATATAGACTGATCCGCTGATTTAAAGTCTTTAGCCACATTTATTATTCGATTTTGCTGAAATTTGGGACAGTGTTGTGTTAGGCCACTCAACATCCTTCTGCAATTTGGTCCAGATTTGGATATAGCTGCCATATAGACCGATCTGTCGATTTAGGGTCTTGGGCCTATAAAAGCTACATTTATTATCCGGCTTTGGCAAAATGTGGGACAGTGAGTTGTGTTAGGCGCTTCGACATCCTTCTTCAATTTGGCCCAGATCGGTCCAGATTTGGATATAGCTGCCATATAGACCGATCTTGACACAGTGACATATGTAAGGCTTGTCGACATCTGTGTCGTATATGGTTCAGATCGGTCTATATTTGGATATAGCTACCAAACAGACCAATATTTTGTTCTACAAAATTGAACAATGACTTGTACTTATTAGACCACTCAATGTCCGTGCCGAATTTGGTCCAAATCGAACCATATTTGGATATAGCTGCTATGGGGGCGTAAATTATGCATTTTTACCGGATTATGACGAAAGGTGATTTACATATATACCCGAGTTGGTGGGTATCCAAAGTTCGGCCCGGCCGAACTTAACGCCTCTTTACTTGTTTTAATATAGAAACCACCAAATGCAACAATTCTCAAAAATGGTTTCCAGAAATCTCACTCCTAAGGACTTTGAGAAAGTTTTTGTGACCCTATTTAACGGGAAAAAAATTTGTTTAACGAGGGTTATTCGCCCACTTTACGCCAGTCCAAATTTCATTAGATAAGATTCTTAGATATTTTTCGAAGGAATGAGGCCATCCGCATGAAATTTTTCATAGATACTTCCTATTGATGAAGGCCGTTGGCCGTGGCAAAGGGGTCATTTGGTATAGATTTTAGTTTTTAGTTTTAAAACACTTAAAAATTGTTCGTCCTACGTTTCTGAGTATGGACTTTCAAACTGTTCGGAAACTCAGCTTATTCTAAAAACGGGTGTTTTTTTTTTAATAGTTTTATGCCCTACACCACTACTGTCGTACAAGAAAGAGAGTTAGATCAAGCATACCGATCGACTCAGAATCAGTTTCTGATTCGATTTAGCTATATCCGTCTGTCTATCATTCTGTCCATGTTAATATGTGTACAAAGGCATCTTTTGTGGCCTTGCGACGAAGCCTATTGAAGTTGGAAGAAATTGTTTCAGATTCGGATACAGCTCCCATATAATACTGCATTAAAATCGTCATTTGTCATTATCGTCGTCTCTTATGTCTCTTCTGATCACTGGTGAATTTCATAGAAATCGGTTCACACTTAGATATAGCCCCCAAGCCCTATGTCGCCCCATATTCACTTCTAGAGCCTTTGTAAGAGGATTTAACAACCGATCCTCTCAAACTTATGTACGGATTTTATCAAAATTCTACACAAAAAAAATGTCACGAACATTTTTTTAATTAAAAGTTTAATTAAAAATAAAATTGGTTTCAATTAAATCATTAATTTTTTAATTGAATCCGTTTTTTTTTCATTTACGGTCGTGATTGAAATTTAGGCAATTTTTAGTTAAAAAATTAATTGATTCTATCTTTTTTTTTACGATCGTGATTGAAATTCAGGCAATTTCCAATTAAAAAATTAATTGATTCAATAATTTTAATTTGATTGATTGAATTTTCGTGTGATATGTGTTAAGTAGCCTTAGTATTTCCTGCTCGTCTTGTTTCTTGATTATTCCCAAGAGGTCGTCCACGTATTTAAAAATCAAGTTTTTAGATTTTTATGTCCAAAAGTGTGTCTAACACAATGTTAGCTATAGTCGGTGAGAGGGGGCTGCCCATTGGCATACCACATGTCTGATGGTAAATCTTCTCCTCGTATTTAAAATAGTTGTTTTCTATGAGACAAAATTGGAAGATTTTTAGAACATCTGTTTCGTCATCTTAGTGTGTTCCTTGAGATGTTCCCACTTACTCATGATGTTTTTTATAGCCAAATGATACCACGTCAAATGATACAAGTCTATCGTCATTTTCTAATATCACGTCCCTTATTCTTTCTTTTACCTCCATCGAATTTCTGCCGTTGTATAATTACCGATGAATTTCGATAAATTGTAGCACGGCACTTTCGTTGAAGAAGAAATAGATCTAAGAGGTACTTTGTCCTTATGTATTTTTTGCCAAACCGTAAAGTTGTGGAGCCAAGGCTGAATTGCAAACTAACTTCGATCTTTCCCATTTTGTTACGTTATTATTCTTATACAGTTCTTGTACAATGTTATTGTTCGTCCTTTCTAATTTCATTGTAGGATCCTCCCTTACAGTCTTGTATGTGTTTTTGTCCTCTAACAGTTTTTCCATTTTGTTGTTGTAATCTTCTTTGTACAATACCACTGTTTTATTACCTTTATCGGCCGACGTTATCCGGATAAACGTTTTTTATACCCTCCACCATATGATGGGGGGTATACTAATTTCGTCATTCTGTTTGTAACTACTCGAAATATTCGTCTGAGACCCCATAAAGTATATACATTCTTGATCGTTGTGACATTTTATGTCGATCTAGCCATGTCCGTCCGTCTGCCTGTCGAAAGCACGCTAACTTCCGAAGGAGTAAAGCTAGCCGCTTGAAATTTTGCACAAATACTTCTTATTAGTGTAGGTCGGTTGGTATTGTAAATAGGCCATATCGGTCCATGTTTTGATATAGCTGCCATATAAACCGATCTTGGGTCTTGACTTCTTGAGCCTCTAGAGTGCGCAATTCTTATCCGATTGAAATGAAATTTTGCACGACGTGTTTTGTTATTATATCCAACAACTGTGCCAAGTATGATTCAAATCGGTCCATAACCTGATATAGCTGCCATATAAACCGATCTTGGGTCTTGACTTCTTGAGCCTCTAGAGGGCACAATTCTTATCCAATTTGAATGAATTTTTGCACGAAGTTTTTCGTTATGATATCCAACAACTGTGTCAAGTATGGTTCAAATCGGTCCATAACCTGATATAGCTGCCATATAAACCGATCTTGGGTCTTGACTTCTAGAGTCTCTAGAGGGCGCAATTCTTATCCGATTTGAATGAATTTTGGCACGACGTGTTTTGTTATGATATCCAACAACTGTGCCAAGTATGGTTCAAATCAGTTCATAACCTGATATAGCTGCCATATAAACCGATCTGGTGACTTGACTTCTTGAGCCTCTAGAGGGCGCAATTATTATCCGATTTGCCTGAAATTTTGTACGAAGGATCCTCTCAAGACAACTAACGTGTTTATTATGGTCTGAATCGGTCTATAGCCCGATACAGCACCCATATAAATCGTTCTCTCTATTTTACTTCTTGAGCCCCCAATGGGCGCAATTCTTATTCGAACTGGCTGACATTTTACACAGGTCTCCAACATATAATTTAATTGTGGTCCAAACCAGACCATATCTTGATATCGCTCTAATAGCAGATCAAATCTTTTCTTATATTCTGTTTTGCCTAAGAAGAGATGCCGGGAAAAGAACTCGACAAATGCGATCCATGGTGGAGGGTATATAAGATTCGGCCCAGCCGAACTTAGCACGCTTTTACTAGTTTTTAATTACGATCGTAATTGAAATTTTTAATGAAAGGAATTTATCGGTTAAATTTTTATAAGTGAATCTGAAAAAAAAAATATAAAATGTGATTCAAAATTCTATCTCTTTCAATTAAACAATAACGGCCTAGACCATTATCGATTATTTCTCGATTCATTCACCAATTCATTGAAAACAGCTGAATTTATAAAGGGAAAACAGTTCTGAGTGAAAGAAAAAAATTTTAGTCGTCTGGTCATTATTTATTCATATATTTTTATTTGTATGGAATTTTTTATATGTATTTGTGTTTATATTTATTTATATACAATTTTTTTTTTGGTCAATAAGTCTTCTGTTTCAGTGTCATTTATGGATTTTGTTTTAAGAAAATGCATTTGCTAAATATTTAAAATCAAATAAACATTCTTAATTAAATACAAGTGTAATTTTTACCATTTTTCTTTTTTTTTATTTATCCTTGAATTTACCAATCCTTTCATAAATTTATTCATGCTTCTTTAAATGTTTGTACGTACCCCTTTTACTTGCATTAACTAATTTTCAATTTTCTGTGCCTGTAAACAATGTGGTTTTATGCTGTTTTTTTTCACATTTCTCATTGGCCAATAATTTGAAACAAAACACAAACAAATATATGTATGTTTAAAAAACAGTATTAGAGATTATCACCAAAAGACTGCGAATTTTGTGGCACCAACAACGGCCGCTATCTTTGCAACAAATTCCTCTACCACAGCGACAACATCACTAATCGATTTTATTATCCCTTTACCCCCCTCTTGTGCAACCATAACCACTACCAATACCTTTATTACCACCTCTGCCGCCTGTGCTATTGTCAATAATAACAACAATACCAACTTTTGCAACAACACCAAACCATCAATTTGTACAACCATGACCACATCAATAACCACCTCATCGTCTTCCAACAACAATAAAAACCACAATAGTAATCACAATTCCCTGCGTAGTAGCCATAGTAATTTAGCGCCAGCTCATAGTGCAGCCAATGCTCATACAGGAGGAGGAGGAGGAGGAGCAGTAGGCGTAAGTATTGCTGCTTCATCATCCTTGTCGTCTCTCTCCTCCACATCGTCATCGATGGTGGCTTCAGCAGCGTCGACGGCGGCCGCATCAGTTCATATGAACAGCGGCGGGGCGGCAATATTGCCATCCAGGTCTCCTTCGATAACGGCACAACCATCCCAGTCCACAATGCTAGACCATCACCATCAAGCTCAAGTTCAGGGTAGTGGTGGTGCGATATATTTGCAAACAACAAAGGCGTCTGCAGCTATAGTCGGCGGCAGCGGCGGTGCTAATAATTCCTCTAAAGATAACGACGATATAATTGGCGAAGAAGTCCGGCCGGTACCGGTGGAAACGCATGACATTCGTTTGCAAATACTACATGCAGTGTTATTAGATCATACCTATGCCAATCCTATGCCCTTGCAGTTGCCAACAACTTTTGCTGTGCAACCATCGATCAGCAGCGCCTCTATGGTGTCCAGTGGGGTGTCTTCCTACCAAAATCACCAACAGCAGTGGTCGTTGGGTGGCATAGGCGCTGCAACGAATGCCTCTGGCAATGTGGCCAACAGTGCCAATGCTTCAACATCGTCAAATTATCCTATGTACAGCTCTCAATGTAAGTATACAGATCTAAGGCTTAGTTGGAATCATCATACACAAAGATTTATTGTTTGCATTATTTTCTACTCAGTATCCCGCCTTCAGCAGGATGATGATGCATACTCAGCCATCAGCAATAATAGTTCCAGACCTGCTTTGGGTGATATTGATCCGGGCGAAGAAACGGAAACTGCACCCGAAGCTGAGGCCGAAGATGATTCTGTAACCCGCTGCATATGTGATCTAACCCATGATGATGGTTACATGATCTGTTGTGATAAGTGTTGGTAAGTAAACTAACTACCTCTGCAAACTACCAACCGTAAATCTTTATAAAATTGTTTATTGGAATTTTTAAATGTCTTTGCAGCGCCTGGCAACATGTGGACTGTATGGGCATCGACCGCCAGAATATACCCGATGAATACTTGTGTGAACTATGCCAACCCCGACCTGTGGATAAGGCCCGTGCTCGGGCGCTGCAAGTGCAAAAACGCAAAGAACAAACGCAAATGATACTGGTACAAACGCAACAGGCCACCGCCGCCGGCCTCACAGGTGCAGCTGGTTCTGCAATTGGTAGTGGCGGTGGTAACTGCGGCTCAGTTAATCTATCAAGTGAGACTCTGGCAATGCAACAACGTGTGCCAAGCAGTTTTAATTTGGTTGGTGGTTCAGAGGCTAACGCCATGCTGTTGGCAGCGAATGGCACAAATTTGAAGAAGGGTGCAAAGTCGTTGAAAAAGGGCAAGGAAACTGCAGCGGGAAAGAAATCAAAAAAAGCCGATAAGCTATCGGGAGCTGGCTCTGGTATGGCTGGAGGTAAGGTGGCGCGCAAAGAGACCAAAAAGAATACAAAACGCAAGAAGGCTGGCCATGATGGCATTGGTAGCACGGTGGGTATGACGGCAGCTGAAAAGCATGCCGCCAATCTAAGGCAGTGGATTGAGAATTACGAATTGGCTGTTACCAATCATTACTCGCCGGAGTTGAGAGCTCGATTGCATGGTATCACTAAACAACCTTCTCTATTGCAAAGTATACTGAACACTGAAAACCCAGTGTTGAAAGATTTCAGCATGGGGAAGTTGGAAAATTGCTACGCCACCGTACCGCATGCTGGTGGAAAAATCCTTATTAGCAAATTGGATGTAACACCTAATTCGCCCATATGCGAGTTGAGAGGCAAATACATGTTGACAACGCAATACAAGACCCAAAATACATCCATCAATATGAACTGTCCGCCACCAAACAATTATCAGATGGCCAGCTACAAGGCCCACAAGACACCCGGCCCTTTTATCTTCTTTTACCAGTTGCAAGGAGCTTCTGCCTCAGACATATCTGCTGCAATGGGGACACAAAATACCACAACGACCACAACTACCGTTAATGCGGATGGTACCTACACGACAACCACAACAACATTGCCCGCCCAACTGAGCCCGCCCCCGCCCGCCTACATGAAGGGACCCGAGATATGTGTGGACACCCGAACGTACGGCAACGAGGCTAGATTTGTGCGTAGATCATGCCGTCCAAATGCTGAAATACAACATTTATTCGAAAAGGGTACCATCCATTTATTCATTGTGGCTCTGACAGATATTAGAGCCAGTACGGAAATCACTATTCGCCACGAACCTCATGATCTTTTGGCAATAGAAAATAAAAAATCCAGTACAATGGTTATACAACCGACCAGCACTCCGTGTGCGTGTGGCCTCAGTAAAGATTGTATATTTGGACCACCCTTGCCTCAATTGCCGCTGGCGGCAAAATCGAATGTGGGAAGAAAATCACAAGCCCAGAATGGTGGTGGTGGAGGTACTCTAACCGCAAAACAACGAAAAGCCAATCAGCAAAATCTCAATCGTAATAGGTCGACATCTTCAAGTGGTGATAGCAATATGGGTGGTGCTACATCGGCAGCACCCATCAACCTGATGTCCGCTACATTGGTGCCTTTAGGTCTTAACAGTCCCACAGCGGCATTAACGACTGCCAAGGCAGTTGGTGGCGTTGGCAACAAGAGTGTTGTGGGAAATTGTAACAATGCCATCACAATTCCAATGCTGCCGTTGACAGCATCTTGCAATAGCAATCTAAGTAATGCCTCATCGACGTCATCGTCCACACTGACCAGTGTAATGCATGATTCGGGTATATGTACATCATCATCTTCGCCATCGGTATCTATACCATCGCCAACGCCCCATATGCATTCACCCATACAGCATCCGACTCATCTGCAGCACCAACATCATCAACAACAACAACAGCAGCAGCAGCAACAGTTGCAAGCGCAAACACAGCAACATCTGAAGACGGCGACCACGATCTTGCCTCAACAACAGCAACAACAATTAATGCAATCCCTGCCGACACCTCTTATTCTTACCACAGATATGCAGCCGCAAAAACAAACACACCATGAGCTCCAAGTTAATGACGGTGGTGGGATGGCGCAAATGCCCCATCAACAACAACAAGTATTACTTAAATCGCCAAAAACACAACAACTACAATTACAACCGCTTGAGCAGCCCTTAACTGTTTTATCCCAGTCAGCGCCAGCCAATCAAGAACTTGCCAATGACCTTCCCGAACAGCAGACTATCTTGCGTATGATATCACCGCAACCGCAAATTCTAGTGTCGTCTCAGCATCAACTGCAATTAGCCTCCCCTCAACAGCAGCAGACTACAATTGTAGTGCACACAAGTTCCGGAGATATTACACCTCCAGAGGCCACAATAGCAGCAACTGCTTTGCAATCCCTAAATTGCGTCCAGTCTAATAATGCAGGTACTGCCATTGAAACCCTACCACATCAAATACAGGTTAATAGTATTGCGCCAGTTGCTAATGTCGGCAAATTAGAAGAAATGGGGCCACAAATATTACCTATGCCGGAGGGGCTAAGCCTACATGCCAACGAGCTACTGCCTTCCATGGCTGCTTCGTCGACTATAACTTCTGCAACTGCATCGTCAGTTTGTGGCTCAGTTAGCTCTACTTCTCCGCAGCAGCAGCAGCAGCAGCATCATAAATCACCACATAAGAACAATCAATGCAATCAAAATATGCCATCCCATCAAGGTCGTAAAACTCCTGCCAAACAAGCTCGCACCACCAGCTTTTCGGAGGATATGGATCAGCAGAATAACGATGAAAATCTGGTTTCATCGGCGCCCAACTCATCGTCAACTCCCAAGGAGAAACCGAAACTCTCAAGAGAAGATCGCAAAATGGAAGCAATTTTGCGAGCCATCGAGAAAATGGAACGTAACCAGCAACGCAAGCAAGAACAGAAACAAGCAAAACGGCAGAATTCGGGTAGCCACAACACAACACCTACATCGCCCAACAAAACGTTCGATTCTGGCGATAGTTCTGGCACTAAACGTTCCAATTCTCAGTCGGGCGGCCCGAACAGAGCCAAAAAGAAGCGAAAAGCGGGCAATAGAGGAGCAGTGCATAACAACCAAAGAAAGCGCAGACAAAGTCGCATGAATAGCCAGGAATCGATTGATGGTGGTTGCGGGGGAGGTCCTCATGAAAACGATACAGTTACTTCGGAATCAGATGGTTGTGTTGCTTTGCATTCGCCTCCCATACAAACAGTGGCCTCACAAAAGGAATCCTCATCCGCGGCAACAACGCCAACAGCCGCCCCTACGACGCAAGCAACATGTGAGAATATACCAAACAATGTCGATCAAGCGGCAGGACTTTTGATGGCATTTGCAAATCCAATTGTGGCAGGAACAGCCTCACCACAAGCGACCAGCTCGGCCATGACAACAGAACCCCAATCTCCGCAAAGGCCCAGCCACTACATGATACCACATGAAACAGCTGCTTCGCCACCACCAACCCCACCATCTCATGTGAGCAGTGCTTGCTTGCTGATCGAAGCTGCTGTCGGACCACTGGAATCGAATTTGGAAGCAAGCTGCTCTCCCGATGTTAACAATGCAGCAGAATTCAAATATCCCCCACAGGCAAAGACAAAGAAGCTTCTAATGAATAATTGGTTGCATAGAGCAGAGGAAAATGCCGTCAACAACACAGTAGCACCCGGGGAACAAATGGCACCAAGTCCACAATTGGGATGTGTAACTGGAGGCTTGGATTCTTTGGTACAGGCTGCATTGAATGATTTCAAACATGCTGCTCCTACGGAAGAAACGGAGTTGCCACAAAATCTAAGCATTGTTGCCCAAAGAGTTGAAGAATTCATACAACAAACCGAGGGAGGACCCCCAACACCACCGCCTACCAAACATTCCTACGAATACGAACACCAGCAACAACAAATCTATGCAATGCAATGCACGCCTGCTGTCGATTTGTCACTGAAACATGATCCATCAGCCGTTCGCAGCCCGAAGCCCGTCACTCCTGACAATAAAAATTTCCATCTTCCATTGCAGGTCAGTACCTGCAGCAACAATTCCTCAGTGAAAAAGCGCTGGCTAAGACAGGCCATAAGTGAAGAATCACATGAGGAATTGCAAAACAATTACTCGTTGTCTCCATCACCAACCACACCCATAGTAGCGCCTTCGACATGTCCGAATACATATGTGAGCACTCCCCAAGTACAGACAGTAGCCGCTCCGATTTCCTCACCAAACGTTGTGCCCAATGGTTTTACCACGCCATTAAAGAAACGGCGTCTATTGCTAACCGACAAAGATGATGAAGAAAATACGGGTTCCAATGCAGCAGAATCTGTTCCTAATACATCTCTATCTCCACTTCCTGCAGAAAACTCGCCGAGAGTTAACAATGAGCGGTTGAGCACAATGGTTCCGATTGAGTATGAGGAAAAACCCGAAATTTATCAACAACCTGCTGCAGATGCACCGCACCAACAATCCTCAGCGTTGGTTGATGGCGATGCTGAAGGTGAGGTTGATGTAGACGTTGAAAAATGTGAACATAATGATATCTTGTTGGATAAACAATGTGATTCGAAAGAAGTAGTACTGGAACAAGAACAAGATGTCGATGTCACTTCACCACCTTTCGAAGAACCCATAAAGACAGAGGTGGTGACAAAGCATGAGGACTCCATGGGAAACCTTAAGCAGGAGTCCGATGAGTCCTGCCATGCTTCAATGCCGTCAATTGTAATGCACACTCCTGCAGAGTTCCATGATCAAGAAGACGATGTCGACATATTGAGATCTCCCAGTCCAGGAAGAGAGATGTTTAAAGCGGAAGACAATTTGGTTAAAATTGAACCAGAAGACACCAGCGGTAATGATGATGTCAAAATCGACGTCGAGCGAGAGGAAAGCATGGCAGCCGACGATGTGCCACAAGTTCTGAAACAAGAACTCAAGCAAGAAACTACCCAACACACAGTCGCTAAAGTAGAGGAGCAAAATACGAAAGTTAAGCAGGAATATAAAATAGAAGCTTCCGAGAATGTATCCAATGCCATCGAAGATGAAAGATCTCAAAAAAGTCCAGTTGCGGTAACGTCAACTGAAAACATCAAAGTTGAGTCCCAGAATGTCAAAGCTGAAGAAGTTCTTCCTGATGAGAGTGGTGGTGAGCCAAAGGCTAAAAAACTAAAATTGGAGGAGGAGAGTTCGGTGGCAGCGAATGAAACGCCATTGCCTGTTAAAAGGGAAATGACCAAGCAGGAGGAACAAACCAAAGACGAAAAACCCACTAAAGTCGCATCAAAGTTGGAGGCGTTCACAAAGGAATCCATAAAAGCTGAGAAGTGTACAGGAGAGCATGAAGCAATATCTTCCTCCGCTACAGTCGCTGCAAAAGTGGTCGCCAATAACACTTTCACTGGTCCAAATTCGTCGACTCCCCCCATGCTTCCCAGTATTGCGCAGCAAACGAGCCCATGTGTGTCTAGCTCCTCTGCTTTGCAGCGTGGTAAGACAGCGTTGAGTGACGATGACATCCAAGCCCGTTTACACAGTTTTCATAAAGAGAATATCCTTATTCTGCAGTCGCGCAATAAGAAATCAAAATCATCCAACTCCACATCATCTTCTTCCTCCAATTCTTTGGCAGGCAACAGCGAAGCTGCACATCGAAGCAATCACAAAAATAATTCGTTATCTTCTTCGAATCACCATCATCATCACGACGGCAGCAAAGGAAGAGCAGAAAAATCTGATAAGTTGTCCACAAAACACCACAAAAATTCTTCATCATCCTCGGGATCATCTAAGAAGCAAAAGTTACATAAAAGAGAGAGGACTACAAGTTCAAGCTCTTCCAGCAATAGTCATAAGAATTCAAACTCACAGGTTGCTTTAACGACACATAAGAATTTAGCAAGTAGTTCCCAAACAAACTCTTCAATATCTTCAAAGAAGGTGAAATCATTGAAGAAATCCTCATCAGGTTCGTCCACATCCTCTAGTAATTCAACATCATCTTGTTCCGCCTCCCTTTTCGCTCTCTCAAATTCGCATTCATCTGTCGCCGACGCAAAAGAGAAACACCAAAGGCAAAGAACTACATCGAGCAGCAATAGCACTCCAATGACCATGAGCGGAAATGCAGTGGCTGGACCTTCACAAACTCCTTTTGCTGGGTCGAAAAAACGTCAGTTGAATTTCGAATTGGAACTTACCAAGGATTTGCATTTGGTCAATAGTATGTCAAGTGGCAATGGTAAGCACAGAAGGCAGGAAGATGGTCAAGGACATGGCTCTGGCAAGAAATCTCGCAAGGATTCTTCGTCCACCTCCACCACCACTTGCATTCACAAAGATGAACAAAAGAATAGTGGCACCACTAAGCAGTCCTATCAAAAGTCTAGTTCTTCTTTGGCACAGGTGGAAAAATCTCAGGAGAAAGAAAAGAAAGCTACTCAAAACGCTACTACGACGGGACCTGCTGCTAAATCCTCTCAAGCCAATTGTTTGATTTCGAATCCTCCAAGTGCAGCAGAAGTTGTTTCAAGTGCCTCAACCGCTGTTGATAGTCATATCGAAGAAGTAAACAAAACGTCAATTGCTACACCCGCCGTTAATATTCTAAGAGAACACCCCACATTGCCCCACTTCAATAATGTGGTATTACCACCAAGCTCTAGCGCTATAAACTCCTCTCAAATTGGTATAACAAATGGTTCACCGATGCCACAGCAACTGTTACAGCCACAAGTACACGTAGAGCCTCAGCCACCAGCAGTACAACACATTCCAGTCCATGTAAGCAATCCCGGTTGCGCCGTTGTAGCTTCAACTACCCAACCATCATTGCCGGCCACACCACCACCGACTGTTGGTCTAACCAGTGGCGGCATATCGTCACCATTGTCATCATCGACTGTTAGCACCAGCAGCCATTTGCCATTCTTTAACACCATTTATGGCAAGCTTCTGGATAATTCTACCACCTCAATTGCTGCTGCACCATCATCTACATCATCATTGTCGTCGTCATCGTCTTTGACAAGCTCATCAATGGCAGCAGTTTCTACACCGTCTATTGCCTCCACAGGCGTACTTTCCGAATACGTGGACACCAAATTGAAGAGTTATAGTACTTTGGGTGGCTATGTAACACATACTGCACTGTTTGGTTTAAATAATATTCCTACTAAGGATATGTCCACATTGAGCAAAGATGCCACCAATGAAATGCCAGCACCACCCGCGCCCTCCGCTGTCTCGTCATCAACTGCGACCGGGGCCTCAACACTGTCATTGGTACTAAATGCAACCTCATCCTCACCCAATATGGCCTCAATGAAAATGCTCACAAAAACCGCCAGTCATGATCCTCGTTTGAATCCCCAACTTACTGCACCCGAGCCACCACCGCAACCTAAGCGTAAACTCTCCATAAACGAATATCGCAAACGAATGCAACAGACATCATCGAGTGAATCTGCATGCAATAGCTTAGTGTCAACCCCTTCCACACCACCCACACCCCCGGATGCAGTAGGAGCCGTTATAGCCGCAGATTGCGGCAGTGGCTTAGGGGCAGTCATCATCAACAAATGTACTCTAAACTCCCCCGAACGTTTGACGCAATCGGTGGATTCGCAGATACAAAAGGAAATAATTGCCTCTTCGTCATCACTGAATGTTTACGATTCACTGAATAGCAGCAACAGTAGTTCTACCAGCAACAGCAGTTTGTTGAATGATTCTCTTTTGAAATCGTCTTCGCGCGTTCAAGAGGATTCTACAAAAGGTATGTGTGTGTCCAATAACCTTGATAACCTCATACCACATTTATTAATAAACTTACTATTGTTTTGTATGTTTTGATATTTATACATGATGTGTTTGTTTTCTTTTTGTTTTAATTTTTATTTTAAAGGACAATTCAATGCGGCGCCAACACTCCTCGAGAAACAACAAGAAAGTCTTTGTGCTCGTTTGAAATCTTTAAAAGAAAAACAAAGCTTGAATTTAGGGGTTGGCGGCTGTGCTGGCAGCCGTTCAAGGTTTTCATCATTCAGTGAAAGCGTTGGCGGTGGCAGCCTTAGTGAATTCTCAGTTTTGAGGAAAGGTATGTAGATATCGATTTTTGCCTATTCATCTCCCATTTTATTGCTCTGAAACAATTGTCATTTAAGCTTGGTTTGAAATTTTAATACTAAGTAACGATAATTTCAAAATAAAAAGAATAAAAAAAAATAACAAAATAAAAAAAAATAAATAAAGATAAAAAATAAAAAAAAATAATATATAAAAAATAATAAAATATTTTTTTAATAATAATAGCTGTATTCTGAGATTCACTTTCACTTTTTCCCCTCAAATTAATTTGTTATTTTGGTTTTATCTATGCAATCTAAAGTTGCAAATTTGGGAAATTTTCATACTTTATTAAAGTTATAATGAACAGTTCATTTTAGGGGAAAAGTTTAACAGCAGGACATATACGATTATATACAAAAAAAAAATAATGTTGTTGGGGGATTGTTGACCTTTTGTTGATTATTTATGGAAGTTAGTTCGGCTTGAGCTCATATGTGTAAAAATTAAGAAACTGATGTTTTTATTTTTAATTTCTTTATTATATCTCTTGATTTTCCAATATTTCGAAACATCGCCGATGTTCGTCCTCAGGGTTTTGCCTTTTTACATAAAAACAGAGAAAAAATGAGTAGAATTAAAAAAAAACAATAAAAAGTAAAAAAGTGACCAACATACGACCAACGAACACGATTGTATAAATATAAAAATTATAAAAATAAAAAAAAAAATTATAAAAATCTTATAATATATAAACATTAATTTGTGTTTGTTTGTCGGTTTGTTTATTTGTTTATGTCTTTACTCAAAAACAGCTCAACCGCGAAATTTTCACTGATGTTACATAATAATCCCGTGGTGAAAATAAGGTACGATATTTTTATACCCTCCACCAAAGGATGGGGGTTTACTAATTTCGTCATTCTGTTTGTAACACCTCGAAATATGCGTCTAAGACCCCATATAGTATATATATTCTTGATCATCGTGATATTTTAAGTTGGACTAGCAATGTCCGTCCGTCCGTTCGTCTGTCTGTCGAAAGCACGCTAACTTTCAAAGGAGTAAGGCTAGCCGCTAGAAATTTTGCACAAATACTTCTTATTAGGTCGGTTGGGATTGTAAATGGGCCAAATCGGTCCATGTTTTGATAAAGCTGCCATATAAACCGAACCGCAATTCTTATCCGATTTGGCTGTAATTTTGCACGTGGTGTTTTTGCATCACTTCCAATATTTGTGCGAAGTATGGTCCAAATCGGTTCATAACCTGTTACAGATGCCATATAAAGCGATCATGGACCTTGACTTCTTGAGCCGCTAGAGGGCGCAATTCACATCCGATTAAGCTAAAATTTTGCATGAGGTGTTTTGATATAACTTCCAAAAACTGTGATGAGTTTAAGCGCAAATTGGTACAAAACCTGATATAGCTGCCATATAAACCGATCTGGGATCTTGACTTCTTGAGCCTCTAGAGGGAGCAATTCTCATCCGATTTAACACAAATTTTGTACAACGGCTTCTCCCATGGCCTTCAACATACGTGTTATGCAATATGGTCTGAATCGATCTATAGCTTGATACAGCTTCCACATAAACCGATCTTCCGGTTTTTCTTCTTGAGCCCCTACAATTCGCAATTCTTATCCGAATGGACTGAAATATTACACAATGACTTCTACAATGTTCAGCATACAATAGCATAACAGTCTTTTTTCATTATTATTATTTGTTTGCCTAAAAAGAGATACTGCGCAAAGAACTCGACAAATGCGATCCATGGTGGAGGGTATATAAGATTCGGCCCGGCCGAACTTAGCATGCTCTTACTTGTTTGATATCTGAAGGGGGGCGGACCCTCCCCCTTACTCTAATTTTCAAAAACACCAGATCTCGGTGATGGGTAGAGAGATTTAAGCGAAATTTTGTGTGCACTCGTATAGTAACCTAAAAATAAAAATTTGGTACCCAAATTTGGGATGGGCTTCCCCATGGGACGTATTTGCTGGCCATTCCAATATGGGGGTATAATAATAGGTATTTTAGAGTAGAACACGAATTTGATATATATTTTCAGGGCCAAGTCACTGAACGGCCGCCTCATCCCCCAAAACACCCCTTAAACCGGTCATGTTTGCTGACTATGAAAATATCATCACAATTTACCGTGGGGGAAGTTACAAATGTCATCCGTGGCGCCAAATCATCCAAGGCATTGGGCCCCGACTGAATCTCTACATAAATGTTGAAAAATCTGGATTTATCTGGAGTTGAGTACCTTAGTACTGTCCTCAACCTGTCTTTGAAAACACTTATAGTTCCCGATGTGTGGAAACTGGGCAGAGTGATTCCGCTACTGAAGCCTGGAAAGGACCCGAGTTTGAAGGAGTCGTACAGATTGATCTCCCTTCTCTCACCAGTAGCAAAGACGCTTGAGCCATTACTTCACCCGAGCCTCGTAGGAGAATTTCCATTCCATTTCCATTCCATCAACATGGATTTCGAAGACTGCACAGCACAACAACTGCTTTGCATGCCATCACCGCACACATTTGTAGTGGCTTCAATCAGCCCAGGCAATGTGTCCGCGTGGCACTGGACCTATCGAAGGCATTCGACACGGTTAGCTATGCCAAACTATTTGAGGACATCGCCAACACGTCCCTCCAGCCAGGCCTGAAACGCTGGGTCGCGATTTATCTGTGTGATCTCCAGTCATTAGTGGAATGTAGGGATAAGAAGTCGAAGCACCGTAGAGTGAAACAGTGAGTTCCCCAAGGTGGGGTAATATCTCCGGCACTGTTTTAGCTCTACCTATCCCCCCATTCCATCCCCTCCAGGCGGCATAGAGATCGTATCATATGCGGACCATTATACGATCATGGCATCAGACCCCCACCCATTGTTGACGTATATCTCAACGAACTTGCCTCATATTTCGCTGCAAGAAATCTGAAGATATCTGCCACATTGTTCACTACAAATACGCGTGAGGTGAATACTGAGTTGACTGTGATGGTCGAGTGTCCCAAAATTCTTGGCGTCACATTTGACGGCTCTTACACATTCTCCCTACATGCCACAGCAATTTGCGATAAAGTCAAAAGTAGAAACAAGGTCCTCAAGTCACTTGCTGTCAGCACTTGGGGTGCAGAAAAAAGAAACCTTGTTGACCACAAGTACAAAGCAATTGGCCGGTCTGTGGTAAGTTATGCAGCGCCATTGTGGTCTCGTCAGCTCTGTGACACGCAGTGGAATAATATTCAGATCTGTCACAATGCTGCGACGGGCTGTATCCTCAGTTATCATGTGGACCACCTCCATCTGTTACCTTTTGGGCTGTTATCGCAGAGACCATACAAATCATCAGTTTGTGGATAGATATCCACCGCCCAAAAGCTTTAAGGAAGGTCTACATGATCTAGAAAGTGAGGAACAGAACAAGGGTCCGGGGTTCTTTTCAATTCCGGCACGGACCAGAAGCGTGCGGAGAAGGCACTTCGGGATGTGCCTCTCCCATGACGAAAAAAGACGAACACGTACACTGAGTCGGCAGCCCTTGCCGATGAAGGATTTCATCGGGTCCATCCGGTGCGGGTCCATCCGGCTGCCAAGGAATTGAGAGATGTATGTCCCGATTGGGACCAGGGACCATACGTCACCTGTTTAACTGCACATCCAGACCCACTCGACTCAGACCTAGATCTCTCTGGACGCACCCCATCATAGTCGCAGAGTTCCTGGATCTGGACTCTCAACAGAATCAAGCAGACGAAAGATAGAACACAACAAACTGCTACAACAACAACCACCAAGTATATAATAATCATCCTATTTTATTATAACTCCACTGCTATATCGATAGTTATATCTAAATAGGGGCTGGTCTCGATTATATTTTATTCAGGCCACGAGAACTCATATACAAGTAACAGTTTTAGCGATATCAGGCAATAAATCCGCTTTTAATGGGATTAAGACCCTTAATTAGAAGATCGGTCTATATGACAGCTTTATCTATATAGTCTGATCTAATTCATATTTGGGTCGGATGTCGACCTTTATCGTAAAATGTTAAAACAAGTAAAAGCGTGCTAAGTTCGGCCGGGCCGAATCTTATATACCCTCCACCATGGATCGCATTTGTCGAGTTCTTTTCCCGGCATCTCTTCTTAGACAAAAAAGGATATAAGAAAAGAGTTGCTCTGCTATTAAAACGATATCAAGATATGGTCCGGTTCGGACCACAATTAAAATATATGTTGGAGACCTGTGTAAAATTTCAGCCAATTCGTATAAGAATTGCGCCCATTGGGGCTCACGAAGTAAAAAAGAGAGAACGATTTATATGGGATCTGTATCGGGCTATAGACCGATTCAGACCATAATAAACACGTTTGTTGATGGTCATGAGAGGATCCGTCGTACAAAATTTCAGGCATATCGGATAATAATTGCGACCTCTAGGGGTCAAGAAGTCAAGATCCCAGATCGGTTTATATGGCAGCTATATCAGGTTATGAACCGATTTGAACCTTATTTGACACAGTTGTTGAAAGTAAAAATAAAATACGTCATGCAAAATTTCAGCCAAATCGGATAGGAATTGTGCCCTCTAGAAGCTCAAGAAGTCAAATCCCCAGATCGGTTTATATGGCAGCTATATCAGGTTATGGACCGATTTGAACCATACTTGGCACAGTTGTTGGATATCATAACAAAACACGTCGTGCAAAATTTCATTCCAATCGGATAAGAATTGCGCACTATAGAGGCTCAAGAAGTCAAGACCCATGATCGGTTTATATGGCAGCTATATCAAAACATGGATCGATATGGCACATTTACAATACCAACCGACCTACACTAATAAGAAGTATTTGTGCAAAATTTCAAGCTAGCTAGCTTCACTCGTTCGGAAGTTAGCGTGCTTTCGACAGACAGACGGACGGACGGACAGACGGACGGACATGGCTAAATCGACATAAAATGTCGCGACGATCAAGAATATATATATTTATGGGGTCTCAGACGAATATTTCGAGTAGTTACAAACAGAATGACTAAATTAGTATACCCCCCATCTTATGGTGGAGGGTATAAAAATTTATGTATGAAATATATTAAAATTTTGAAAGTACAAATAACATGAAAAACATAAGAAATATATGAAATATAGGAAGTAAAAAAATGCAAGAAATATAAAAAGTATAATAAATATAATATATTTAAAAAATACGGAAAGTCGAAAAATATGAGAAAAAAACATAGTAGAAAAATTATATTTTTAATTCCATTTGTTTTAAGATACAACTTTTACAATCTATATTATTAACCTTTTTTTCATTTTTAATATTCATAGACGATGATGATTTGGATATTTTGCGTAAGCGTAATCTAAGCTTTTCCAGCAGTATAGGTGGTATGGATTTATTGGATAATTGCCTGGAAGAAATTTCCTCAACTTCTACGTCAATGTCCTCCTCCCGCGAATCAAGTCCCGAACGTTACCCACATAGTAGTACGGTCAATAAACATTCTCCCCATAACCATAGCAAACATGTATTGACGGCATCGGCTACGGCAACAACTATGGCAAATAACACAGTGGGTAGCGCGGGTGGAAGCTCCAATAATAGTACGAGTGGACAAATCAAACAACAACATAACCATCATTCCCAAAGCTCAGCTGAAAAGAACAACACACTTTCAACTAATTTGGAACGGAAAAAGAGCGTTGATATAGCTTAAAAAGATGGTGAGGGAAGGTGAGACTCGTCAAACTAAGACGACTACAATATTGTGGTTGGAAGTTGTCATTAACAACTCAGCCGCACATCATTAGCAGCCTCATTGTCATTGTAAAGTATGTAGCAGTAGTAATTAATTTGAAGAGATTTAAGTATGTGTGGTTGTTGGCAAGCAAGCCATCACTACACATGCAAAAGATATACAGGGATTGTTTAAAAAAACAAAGCACCACATCGAGGAAAACCATTGAATTTTGATTACTTTGATCTTGTCCCGGGCCATATGTAGTATGCCTAAGTGAACCTTTTCAAACCAGATGGATGTTGTATGAATGAATCAAGTAATCACTATGTTTTTTAAATACACACACACACACACACAACTTTGGTTTTTGTTTATAAAATAAAAAACAAAACAAAATGTACATATATACTATAAACCTTATCAATAACGTTATATGTAAATTAATTTTAATTTTATATAAAAACATAAATATAAATATATAAATATATAGATATATATATATATTTATATATATATATATATATTTATATATATATATATATATATTTATATATATATATATATTTATATATATATATTTATATATATATATATATATATATATATTTATATATATATGATTTTCTCTTCAATCTGAAAAAAAGAATAAAGTAACAAACAACTTAGTAAAACCTATTAAAGTCGTTTGTTATACGTTCTTCAACATACATACAACTGTAATAAATTACCTTACCTTATTTTATTTCTTTTATTATCATAACTAATATATATATATATATTTTTTTTTTTGAGTTAGTTAAGTTTAGTTGCGTTAAATTAGTTATATAATCTTAACGATATCGTTACATTTTTCCTTTTTTATTTCATACTCTGTAAAACTTATCTGCAAAACAAATAACAAAGTTTCTTTCAATTTTATATTGGAATTGTGTAACAAAAGTTCCACTGCTTAAACACGAAGATGAATTGTTTTTTATTTACGACTTTTCTAAATTTTGGGAAATTATTTTGGTTTTATTTTTCGTTCTTTTCTGTTTTTGGCGGGAAAAGTTTTCGGCGGTTAATTAGAGCTTTATGTTAAATGCAATATATTGAGCAACTTTCTTAAAAGCCTTTTTTTCAAATCTTCTTTTTGCTATTGCTTTCGACCTCTTCTGGCCCTGATTTAAAGAAGTTTTTAGCTCTACATTTTGCAATAAATTCCATGAATTCCATCAGCATGAAGACTTTTAAGATGATGTTCTAAGACCCACCACTTTTTTGTGACTAGTTTACTTTTGTTTGGCACCAATAGTTCACTATGTTGGGCTCAATTTACTCAGTATAAATGCAAATTTTGTTGTTGTTGTCACATTTTCAAGTGGAAGTGGCCATCCTCGTCAAGCTCCAGTAGGTGAGCAGGCTCGTTCCGGTCGGACCGATCGCCGCGGGAACACGGTGGCCATTGGTTATTTAAAGGCGCCAATAATCCGCCTTGTTCCATCAAGCATCATAGGCACTCACTGTGCAAGAGCCGGTGCCGTCCGACCTCTTATGAGACACTCCGCTCGGTAGCTCCTTGCTAAGCTTCTCGTGACAGCATAGTACACCCCACACATCGGACCTCAACGTTCCATCCTGTGTTGTGTTCTCAGCTATAACGGCCGAGCTAATTTTGTTATTACCGCACTCCACTGTATGGGGATCAGCAGAATAAAAGCGTGTTGGGTTGGTGGTGAGATAATAAAAAACTGTAATTTCAATTCATGGATAGAAGAAAGGATATGGTTTAATCATTTTGATTATAATTTTGTGCTCTAAAATGTTTTATTAAATTAGTTGAAAAAAATACAAATATTTTTGTTATATTTCGTTCCATGTTTTTTACTTATTTCATTTTTATTTTTATTTTTTTATATTTATTATTTTTTTATATATATTATTTTTTATTTTTTTTTATATATCTTATTTTTTATTTTTTTCTATATATTATTTTTTATTTATTTATATATATTATTTTTTATTTGTTTATATATATTATTTTTTTATATTTATTATTTTTTTATATTTATTATTTTTTTATATTTATTATTTTTTATATTTATTATTTTTTTATATTTATTATTTTATTATATATATTATTTTTTATATTTATTATTTTTTTAAATTTATTGTTTTATTATATATATATATTATTTTTTATATTTATTATTTTTTTATATTTATTATTTTATTATATATATTATTTTTTATATTTATTATTTTTTTATATTTTATTTTTTTATATTTATTATTTTTTTATATTTTTTTATTTTTTATATTTTTTTATTTTTTATATTTTATTTTTTTTTATTTTATTTTTTTTTTTATTTTATTTTTTTTTCTATTTTTATATATATTTTTTATTTTTTGTATTTTTTATATTTGTTTTATTTTTTTGTTTTATATATATATATTTTTTTTTCATTTATTCCTTTTTATATTTTATTATTTTTTTTTTGTTTCATTTAGATTTTTTTATTTTTTTTATATATAAACACTTTGTATTTTTTATTTTTGAATTTCTTTATATATTTTTATTTTATTTTTTTTTTGAATTTCTTTATATATTTTTATTTTTTTTTTTGAATTTCTTTATATTTTTTTATATATTTTTTTTTATTTTTTTTTATTTTTTTTTTATTTTTTTTGTTTCGCTTTGATTTTTTATTTTTTGTTTGATTTAGATTTTTTTCTTTTTTTTTAATAATTTTTATTATTTTTTTTTTGTTTTTATTTTATTCTTTTTTATGTTTTTATTTAATTAAATTTTTGTTGTTCTTATTTTTATTTTTTATATTTGATATTTATTCTTTTTTAATAAGCTTTATTTTTTATTTCAATTAATTTTTTGTACACTTCTTTATACTTATATTTTTTTATATATTGTATTTCATAATTTTGATTATATTCTCAAATAAATTTAATATAGAGTAAATTCTGATGAAATTTTAAATTACCGCATTGGCAAAGCAAATTTTCAAATTGCCTTTAAACATGACCAAAGAAAAAACTTGGTCATTTAACCTAAATTTAATGCGACAGTATACAATTTTCAAGAAAAACTTCTAACTTTATCCAATTGGAAGACATTGTACTTTGGTTGTTGTTCTCCCTGTGCCTGCTTGAAAACACCAAGCATTTAAGAATCTGTGATAGATAGCGACGTAAGTCATATACTTTTTAGTCCTGATTCATATAAAACAACCATTTATTGTGTAAAAACAGTAACATACACATAAAAACAATTGCATATTGTTTAATACTATGTTCAGACCAAAGCTGTTTTGAGCAAACGTCGTTTTTCCTTTACAATTTATAAGGGCAAAACGACTCGTTTGCCACAAAAACGAGTCACTCACAGCATGTGGTCCCAAATTAATGCCTAAATTGTGCTAAATATAAATAAACACAGCACTGAATAATGTCATAGTATAAAAAGAAAAAATAAATCTTGACAATAGTAAGCAACTTCAGTTGAGTTGCTAACGGGCTAATTTGTAAAAGAAAATAATATTTTTGTATTGAATTGCATACTTTTTTATAATGAACTTAATAGCTGAACGTTCAAAACACTAATATTCATTCATTTTTATTAATCAAACATCGCCCACCCGGGTTTTACATTGATAGATTAAAAAATTTCCAAGATTTTTCAAATTTTCAAAATCAATATTAAAATCTAATATATAATACTATCACTAAAATAAATATTAAATAAAACTGACAAAAATTAGCAACTTTATACTAATTTTTATTTCATGATTTTATCATCTGGCAACGCAACTATATTTGAGTTGCCATCCATAATCGACCCCTTATTTTCTAATAAAAACTTGCTCTTTAATGGATACGAAAATTAGGGCCCAGATTCGTTGGGAGAAGTTTACAGCAACAGAAGACATGAAAAGGCCAGCTCAGCCGAAATATTTTTGTTGTCAAAAAGCCAAAAAGTAATTTTCCTACGTTTAAAGACATTGGAAATTAGGTCACATATGTAGCCGGGTTTACGTACCGGGATCGATCCAGGATCATGTCTAGCCAAAAACTTACCCCCCATCGCATATGTTTTTTTAGTCTTATTAATTGTCTTACTTTTTGATTGCTGTTTTAAAATTTTTTTTAATGTTTAAGTTTTTTACTTTTTAAAATTCTTATTTTTTTAATATTTTTTATTTTACTTAAATCGTTTTTACTTTTTTAATTTTTTTTTTATTTATTTAATTTTTTTTATTTATTTATTTAATTTTTTTTCTTTTAAATCTTTTATTCTTTGTAAATCTTTTGTTTTTTATTTTTTAATCTTTTTTATTTTGTTTTATTTTTATTTTTTTATATTTTATTTATTTTTTAATATTTTTTATTTTTTTATATATATTTTTTATTTTTTTTTTTTAATTTTTATATAATTTTTTTTTTATTTTTCCTAGTTCTTTTTATTTATTTTTTACTTGTTTATTTCTTTATTGTATAATTTTTCTTTTTTATTTCTTTACATTATTGTTTTTTCTTTTTTATTTTACTTTATATAATTTTTATATTTTCTTTTTTTTATTTTACTTTATATCATTTTTATATATCTCTTTTATTTCACTTTATATTATTTTTATATTTTTCTTATTTATTTTTGTTTGAGGCCGCAGAGGTTCGAATTCCGGCGAGAACATCAGAAAAAATATTCAGCAGTTGTCATCCCCTATTAAATCTGGCGACACTTGTGAGGAACGCTATTCGGACTCGGGTACAAAAAGGAGGTCCCTTATCATTGAGCTTCAACTTGAATCGGACAGCACTCTTGGATATGTGAGAAGTTCGCCCCTGTTCCTTAGTGGAATCTTCTTGGGCAACTTTATTTATTTTATTTAGATTCTCTTGCAGAACATTGTACGACAATAGACCATTTTGTCCAATACTTACTATTCAAAGAATAACATAGCTAAGAACTTTCAAAAGTAAGGTAAAATGTGTGATGTTGCTTAAAAGCATTGGACATCTGAATTTGAACAGGACTTTTTAAGACGACTTGATTCACAAGCGTAATAGAAAATAAGTAAAATTTACTTCCCTTATTCAAATCCATCTATCCAACAATGCCAATAGCAACAAAAAAAAAAACACAATTTTGTCGGCCCGGCACGGGATAGCACACAGATTGGAATATTAATGTCCGATCTGTGTGGTGTTCATTGCTATTACAAAAGCTTAGCTGCGAGCTACTGGGTGCGTCCACAGGTTGCGGATAGTGGAATGCTCCATACGGAGTTGCTGCAACGGCAGTCGCGGACAATCAGCGGTATCGAGCGGAGAGTCGCAGTGAGAGGCCGGGCGCCATCGGCTCTTGCGCAAATGCTGAGTGCCTATGATGCTGGATATGACAAGACGGGTTATTGGCGCCTTTATATAACCAATGGCCACCGTGTTCCCGCGGCGATCGATCCTTTAGTCCGGAACGAGCTTTCTCACCTACAGGAGCTTGGCGAGGATCGCCGCCTCCACATGAAAATGTGGCTATAACAATACGGCTAAAGCTGCCAGTGCGGTTTTGTGTATAGGCAGTGATACCTACACAACATGCGACGTGCCTTTTGTTTGGTTGGTCTATTTGCGCTTTCTTTTTTGGTCTTCGTCCAATGCTATCTGTTCAAATTTATTTTTATTGTTTTATTTTTGTCTTTTACAATCGGATTTACCCGGCTGCACTTTTCTTTTTATTATTTTGTGCATGTGGAGGTAGGGATCCTCTTCAAGGATCGTTCGTGTGTTACCCATTGGTATATGCCAATAACTTGACTTGTCATATCGAGCATCTTAGGCACTCGGTCTCTGACTGAGACTCTCCACTCGATACCGCTGGTTGTCCACGACTGCGTCCACTATCCGCAACCTGCGGACGCACCCAGTAGCTCTCAGCTGAACTTCTCATGATAACGATGAACACTACACAAATCGTAGCTCGAAGTTCCTCACTCCTGTTCGCTACGCAAAGAAATTGTGGAAGAACTGCGGCCTAATTCACACATCCGTTATCGAGCGAGTTTTTGTTCGAGGGTTAATTTCGTTCTTTAAGTACAAATTGGATCATGGCTTAAAATTGTAATTTGTCAAAAAGTTATCGATTTCGGGGAAGAAAAAATCGATACGCCGAGCATATTTTCCCATCTCAAAGGTAAACAAAGCAAATGGTGGTTATTAATAAAAGGTTATTACAACTAAAAAAAATAAAACAATATGCAATTGATTTTTTTTAACGATAAGTTACTTTTTGTACACTTTTAATTGTTGTTTTATGTGAAAGAGGACAAAAATATGTGGATTACGTCGCCTCTAGCACAACCAAAGATGCTTGTTTGATGTTAGTTTTTTTCAGACAGGCGCAAGGAAAACAACAGCCAAAGTACAATTGGATAAAGTCAGAATCTTTTCCTTAAAAAATATCCTGCTGCCTTATATTTAGGGGTTACATGATACAACTTTTGGTTTAGCCATGTTCGTAGATAATTTGCTTTGCCAAATTTGGCTTAAGCACAAAGTTAATTTTTGTCCAATTTAAGGCACCAAACATGTGAAAATATTACAATTATTATTTAATTTTATGAAAAAACTTCGAGTTCCTATTTTTAGCCTAGTTTCTTGAAAATAGATGGAAGTTTGTTATTTACGATAGGTAAATTGCTGCGGGCAAAAACTCGCACTATTCTATTCGAAATTTCGAATATATCGAATTAATCGATAACGGATTGCGGATACGAGAATGAGGCCCCTGCTAACTGCTAATGGGGGAGTAAATTGATTGGGTGTATGGAAATACTGGAGCATGAAACCCATGCACACGGCCCATGAAAAAGTTTCCCAGCTGTTACAGAGGTCCCATTTACTTCTTAATAATCAGCCATATGCCGGGGCTTAAAATCTGGGGTGTCCAGTATTTTTCGAAGATAAATGCTGGCGATATATGTTAGTTTTTCTACCCTGAAGAACCTCATTTTACTTTCACTTTTATAGGTAATTGGTAGAGCTGAGACTCAAAGCATTGATTGTTGTGGAAGAAATCTCTCCTCTGTTCCTTAATAAGATATTCATAGGGAATTTTGCACTCGTTAAGAAAAACTTGCCTTTTAGATGTAATATTAATAGCAAAGGAACAATAAGTGTACAATTCCAAGGGTAAAGTTTTCTAAAATAACGTTTTTTTTTTTTTAATTTCTGACAATTTACATATTTCCCCTCTTTAGAGTTGTTTGTATGTTCTCATTTACCATGCCTTCTCATAAAAATATAGGCATGGATTTAAGTTCCTTAAACTGTTGAAAGCATTTTAAACACAAATTTGCTTACTTCGATTTTATTTTTCTAGGTAATTAAAAATAATTTGCATTTTGTATAAGATTTTTTAGCGTTTTTTTACCTTATATTTTTCGTTTTTTTTTTTTACTTAATTTTTTGTAACGTCTAAATATATATGAACTATTTATAATTACTTACTACTTAATTAAAATACTTATTATTTCAACATATATGTAATATAAACACTTTTGCTCAACTCAACCAAGAAACAAAAATAAACTAACTTATATCCCTTTTTATGCCTAATAGACTCTGAACGAATAGTTTAAAGGTTAAATGGAATATAAAGAAAATAATTGTAGGATAAAACAGAAAATATTTTTTTTCTATAATTTTTTTTGTCATCTTCAAACTGAATATTTTTTTGCTTGAATTTGGATAAAGATTTGATTCCCACCAAAGGAAGTGGCCTATGTCGCTTCAAAAGAAATACAGAAAGATAATTTTGGTCCATGTGTTACCCTAGTTAGGGGGTTGAAAGTATAGTTGAAGAAAGCGCTAGCGGCATCTCTCACCTATACTTTCCACAAAGAGAAAAAAATGTTTTGATTACTTGGATAAACCTTCTACTATGACCATTTTTAGAAAGAGCATTGGGCCACACTGACACGTGAGTCTACCTCGTGTGCCAAGATTCCTGTGCAATTATATACCATGCATACATGATGGTAAATGTTTTTTGAGTAGACCCCTAAAGGCTACATTTGCATATCAGAGAAGAATCGCCTCCCCAGGGCGGAGAGCTGATGTTATTGTAGAGCCTAGACATGAACAGTGCAAGTGTTCATTTATTTCATCATCATTTGGGGCATCAAGGGAAATCCGCACAATGCTTAGTCAGCTAAGATTGAAAAAAGGGTGCGGATTAAACCGCCCATGCCAACATGCGCATAAACTTTGCCACTTTGTCAACTTGTTGTGCGTTTCAAGTAATAAAAAGTGAGATAGGTTAAGTTGAAAGGAGGGTGTGGATATTAATACGCTCCACGTCACTATGGATCGGCTTGTTGTGCGCTCTAAAAACCAAAAAAATAACCTCAAAAAGAAAATTTGAAGTTAGGAATTCCATGCTACTTACAAAATCCTTAAATGTTTTCCATATCACTCCCCTAAGTTGGTTCATGTCTGTTATGGTGTCCTCACCTAAGTATAAAAGTAACCTTGAAAAAATCTATTTGAGGAACTCCCCTTAGTCTATCATCGCATCAACCGCGAAATCCAGATAAAGACATAGAAAATGTTCCACAAGCTTGTCGCATTCGCCACAAGCCCTCCATAAATGCGCAGGTAGTCCTATGTTACCCTAAATGGTGCCGATATCCATACAAATTTACTTTTTACTACTCCTCCGTAATAGCATTTGAAATTTCATCAAAAAGTTTGGTCTCTGATAAACTCGTCGAAACCAAGCTCTTCCTGGCATATTCGTCTGCTTTTCTACTTCCTGGAATGTTGTCGGTGGTATTCAAGTATTCGATTCAGCTGTATTTCATTTCATGCACTTCGAATTCACTGTCCTTGAATACAAAAAATCCTGACGATTGTGGCATTGACCATAAAAATGTCTAGAATGTTGAGAACTAACCCTATTTCAATTCCCCAAATCAGCGTTATGTCATAAGTCTCTGTCTGAAACTCCGCTCGATGCCGCTGATTGTCCGGAGTTTCAGCTACTTCGTATATGAAACATCCCACTACCTGCAACCTGTGGTCCCTTGCTGAGCTCCTCGTGATGACGATGAACACCACCCTAATCGAAGCTCAGAGTTTCAACCCGTGTGGTGTTCAAATTCCCATGCCTTTGCTTTGGAGGAGTTGCATCTGCCGGATCGTAATTGTGGTAGGACTACTCTGGTTTGCCGGGGGAGTTCAATTTATTCTCCAAGGATTACATTCATCCGGCAGCTGTTTACTGCATCTGCTACCGTGTCTGTATGAATGTTGTCTGGACCCGCTTTATCTAGAGATTCTCCCTTGTAGCGCTGAACCTCTCGCTCTAGATCATGTTGATCCACTTTAAGGCTTCTGGGCGGTGGATACCAACCTATCTAAAAGATGATGATTTGGATGGTCTCTGCGATAACATTTGGATGGTCTCTGCGATAACAGAAAGTATTGCTAGGACAGCATGTAGTAATTTCTTCTCACGGGTAGGATCTGTTTCTCCTGATGGAAGTGTTCTACGTGAGAACTGAGGATACAGCTAGGGGAAAAGTGAAACCCATAACACACATGATTATTCCACTGCGTTTCACATAGCTGGCTAGATCACACTGGCGCTGCATAACCTACTATAGATCGGTCAATTGTTTTGTACGCTGTCGGCTAGTGACTTGGGGACCTTGTTTCTACTTTTGACCTTAATGCAAATGGCTGTGACTTGTTGTTGTAGCCACATTTTCATATGGAGGTATCGATCCTCATCAAGATCCTGTAGGTGAACAAGCTCGTTTCAGTTCAAAAGATCGATCGCCGCGGGTACAGGGTGGCCATTGGTTATTTAAAGGCGCCAATAATTCGCCTTGTCATATCGAGCATTTGTGATACCGCTGGTTGTCCGTGACTGCCGTTGCAGCTACTCCGTATGGAGCATTCCACTATCCGCAACCTGTGGACGCGTCCGGTAGCTCGCAGCTAAGCTTCTCGAGACAGATCGGACCTCAATGTTCCAGCCCGTGTAGTGCTCACAACTATCCCGTGCCGGGCGCTGTGGCATGTGGGATGAATGTGTAAGAGCTGGGACACTTAATGGTCGGAATAATTTCCCCATCGGTTTTCACATTCAGCTCATTACTCAACAATGTGGCCGAAGATTTGGTGGCAGATATCTTCACCAAATAATAAATTGGTCTTGAGGCCAGTTAGTTTGAGAAATTCTACAGCCTACCCGGAGAAGGGGTTTGACCGTGCCCGTACTTGTGTTTCTCTAACATGCCAAATTCTCTCAGGCGAAGTAACCTTGCTGACACACGGCACGTATAAGTCCTGAGATTTAAGAGTGAATGATTTCTCTGCGGTGATGATACAGAACTGTGCTAAAAAATCGAACCTATTTTTGGCAGTTTCAACGATATGCTGAGATCAGAGCATTAAGGTAGATCTTGAATTTCATTCCCGTTTTCATCTTGTGGACATCTGTGTAGATCGGGGTCTCATCGTCCGCAAACATTATATCCCACGTGCTATCTTTCCTTTTGGGAATGCTTCTTCTGAGGGTCCATCTTGGGGACATCTGTGTAGATCGAAGTCTTATCGTCCACAAACATAGTATCCCACGCCTTATCTTTTCTTGTGGGAATGCTTATTATGAAGATTTTAGATTGAATTGGAAGCGGTGTCAGTTAGTCTCGAACTTCTTCAACCTTCCATGATCATATCAAAAATGAAACAGTGGCCGTAACTGTCCTTCTGCAACATACCGAGTTTCCTCCACATAAGCGAAACTTACTGCCACAGTTAGCAACGACATGTACAAATACCCTTCATGGTTTTCTTCTTCCACCAAGCCACTGTCTTGTATGCCAATATTGGTGTAATAACGGTTGTGTACTTTCAGTAAATAATTGTTGGTTTTATACCAAACTAGCCGTACCGGGCCCACTACCCAGCGCCTTCTTTAGCTCTCTAATATCTTTCGAGGGTGGGGACACTTCGCTTTGAATGTTGATACGGATTTCGTGCCACTGTAGCCTATGTCCGCCTATGACGCTGAATGCCTGCGTTCGAATCCTGGCGAGAACATTGGACAAAATTTGATGCGGTGGTTATCCTCTCTTAATTCTGGCTACCATGCCAGCATGGTCAAGTACAAAATTCTCCCCGCTCGGACTCGGCTATAAAAAAAGGTCCCTTATTATTGAGTTAAAACTTGAATTGGAAAGCACTCATTGATGTGTGAAAAGTTTGCCCCTTCTCAGTTCCTGGGCAACTTTTTACTCTACTTCCAAATCTTTTTCTTTTAAGTCCTATATTCTAAACTGGAAATATTTACCAATATATTTCCGGTTTAAACACTTGGCCCTTAAAATAAATATAAGCTTCGTGCTCTACTTTCAAATACATTTTATATGAGCCCCATATTGGCATGAGCGGTAAATAAGTTATTTTTGAGGGTGGGGTGGACCCCAGGGTCCTTGTCCCGAAAATGGGTATCAATTTCCTGAAAATCAAACAATTTTCCCCCTTAAAAAGGCGACATCCCAAACACAGTGCAAAAAAAAAAATTGGAAAGAATCGCATTACCAATTTCCGAAATCTGGTGCTTTTGAAAATTAGGGTAATGAGAAGTGCTTTTTAGGGGAGGGATGACTTCTCAGACATTTCGACTCAAATATGGGTATCAAATTCGTGATTTTGGGGCTGGGGCGGCCATCGGCACTTTGCCCTGAAAATAGATATCAAATTCGTTCTTTACTCCCAAATACCGTTGATTTGAGCTCCATATTGCCATAGTCGGAAATGAAGTTCAGTTTAGGGAGTGCTTTAGGGCGTACCCCCAAACACTTGGAATACATTTGAGTCCCATAATGGGCCAATTAACCTATTTGACATATTTTTAGGAGGAAAAGCGCCACCTAAACTTGAACGCAAATTTTAATGTCATATTCGTAATATAGCTCATATAGCCATGGTCGGTTAATATGCCTATTTGGGGTATTTGAGAATGGGACGACCTTCCATTACTTGGACCTAATTTTTTATGCCATAGTTGTAATCTACTGCCGAACCCCATATTGACATGAACGTCGAATATATCTGTTAAGAGGGGTTTTGGGGTTGGGACGGTCCGCTTGTACTTGCACCCAAATTTTAATACGTTATTCGTTTTCTTCTTTCCAATACCTTTTATATGATATCCATATTGTCTCGATCGGTCCAATTTTAATTTTAGGAGGCATTTTTTTGTGCTAAGGGGGAGAGTCCGCCCCCATCTGATATCTTAAAATTATATTGCCTATATTTCCTTCCAGACAAACTTACACAACCTGTGAAAGCTTTAAGAAAATCGGTTCAGTCGTTTTTGATTTTACGGAACAAACAAACTAACTGACAATCAAACAAACACAAATTGTTTTTTATATATAAGATATTTTCTTACAAACAAACCTACACAATCTGTGAAAGCTTTAAGAAAATCGGTTCAGCCGTTTTTGATTCTACGGAACAAACAAACAAACCGAGTCCCATAATGCCATGATGTGAGATATGCCCATTTAGGGCGTTTTTGGGAGGTGGGGTGACCCCCTTTACTTCGAACTGATTTTGTATGCCCGAATACCTTTCATTTGAGCCCCATATTGACATGAACGTCCAATATGTCTGTTTGGGGGAGTTTTGGGGTTGGGACCTGATGGGTACTTAGACTCAAATTGTAATACAATATTCGTATCCTACTCTCCAATACCTTTTATTTGATACCCATATTGTCCTGATCGGTCCACTTTTGATTTTGGGTGATGTTTTTGGCATAATGGGCAGGGTTCGCTCCCCTTCCGATATCAAATAATTACATAGCCTATGTTTTCTTTCAAGGTAATCGGTTCAGCCGTTTTTGAGTCGATACGGAACAAACCAAAACAAATTGATTTTTATACCCTCCACTGTAGATATACTAATTTCGTCTTTCTGTTTGTAACACCTCAAAATATGCATCTAAGACCCCATAAAGTACATATATTCTTGATTGTCGTGACATTTTAAGTCGAACTTGCCATGTCCGTCTGTCTGTTTGTCGAAAGCACGCTAAATTTTGAAGGAGTAAAGCTACCCGCTTGAAATCACTTCCAACATCTGTGCTGTGCTGGGATTGTAAATGGGCCAAATCGGTTCATAACCTGATATAGCTGCCATATACACCGATCTTGGGTCGTGACTTCTTGAGCTTTTAGAAGGCTTTATCCGATTTGGCTGTAATTTTGTACGTGAAGTTTTGGTATCACTTCCAACGTTTGTGTATGTAAGTATGGTCCAAATCGGTCCATATCTTGGTATAGGTGCCATATAAACCGATCTTGGATCTGGAGCCGCTGGAGGGCGCAATTCACACTCGAATTGGCTGAAATTTTGCATGAGGTGTTTTGATATGACTTCCAAAAACTGCGAGTATGGCGCACATCGGTACATAACCTGATATAGCTGCCATATAAATCGATCTGGGATCTTGACTTCTTGAGCCTCTAGAGAGAGCAATTATAATCCGTTTGTATAACGGCTTCTCTCATGGTCTTCAACACACGTGTGCAATATGGTCTGAATCGATCTATAGCTTGATACAGCTCCCATATAAACCGATCTCCCGATTTTGCTTCTTGACCCAGAAGAAGATTTCTTATATAACTTTCGCTATATCCTAATTTCTTAGCTTTTTGCCCTATTACTTGCCTTTATTCGCCATTTTTTTTTTCTTGATTCCTCATTTTTTAATTTTCTTCCCATTTAATTTAATAGCTTTATTCCCAATTTCTTGGCTATATTTTCAATTTTTTGGCTTTACTGGCTATTTCTTATCGAACATTCTTCTGCAGGATTAGAACCTGCTAATTGGCTTTGACCTTCTTTTTTTAAAATTTAGCAGCTTCGAATCGGAATTAGGTGTTAGGTATTTTGGCTTCTTAGACAGTTGCATTGAGGTCCCATTCAGATGTGGTGTTGATAATTTCACTGTACGTCATTTTATTGGTCCATTGTGAGATAATAGGTTGGACTTCCGAAGGGAAAAATTTATTTTGATACGAGTTAAATATTTGACTGTTGTTATTAAAACCTGACCTTCGACAATTTATTCAGAGTGTATATGAGTCTAAAACTAACTGTACATTATTATTATGATTAAAATTATTTAAAAAACAGAAAACAACAACATTTGTTTATACAACCCTCCAAAAACTATGTAAAAACAAAAAAGGAAAATGAAAAATACATTTTACTTTTAAATGCTGCCTTCACAAGAGCAATAACTTAAACCCGAAAACAAAAAATTAAAAAAAAACTCGTTGGAAAATTTCCACAATTTTTAAGTTTTAAATATGTAACTTAACATATATTATTTTTTGTAAAAAAAAAAAACTTAAAAACTCAAGCAACCCAACTAATACGACCGATGTACGACGTCGTTGTCATTTAAGTTTAATGAAAAATACCACACCAATATAATATTTATTTTAACTTTTTTTTTAACTAATAAGTTATTAAGAATGTATATATATAAATATGAAACTTTTTTAAGAAAACAAAAATTATTAATAAATTAAACGTTTTAAATGAAGACCACCATTTTATGTGAATAAACGTTTAGGTTTTTAAGATTTACTTCTTTAATAAAAACAAAAATATAAAAATAAATAGTACAAAACCAACTATAGAATACTACATCAATAGTATATACATAGATACGAAAGAAAAATCCAAAACTTTTAAAACCTCTTAAAACCTAGCCCACAATGAAACACAAAAATCCCGTTTCCCTGCAAAACTCAGATGAAAATACAAAAGCCCAAATGAAAAATTAAAAAAAAAATAATAATAATAATAAATTTTTAAACACCAGCATATAAGACTTGGGTCAAGTGCATAAACCTACAATTTGGCTTTGAAAAGGAATAAGTTGAAATATTTAGATATTGAATATTTAAAAATACGAAACGAAAAACGAAACCAAGTAATAAATTAATTTCTAATTTTTAATTAGAATATAAGACCAAATTTTTAATTGTATTCTTAAAATCCTCTATGGAATATGCCATTGCCTAACTCCACTTCTGTTCGAAAAACAAATCGCTTCATTTAAAACTAAAAGACATCCTAAAAACCCGTCTATCCCCACCCCCTAAACTCCTCTAGACATTACCAGTAAAATAACGAAAACAAAGGATTTTCTTTTTATACAAAAGTTGTGAAAAATAAGATTTTTTTTTGTGGATGGAAAAAAGAATCCAAATCAAGAAAGGAATTAAAAAATACATCATACTTTATATATATAAATAATACTTATGTAAAAAATAAGCGTTTATATAGAAAACAAACAAAACTTGTATAAATTAATCTTAACTAATATTATTATTAATTATTTCCAATCATTTAAAGGAAAATACTACATAAAATGATTATTAATTACTATTATTATTATTATTATTACTATTGATTAATTGATAATAAACCCGAAAAAATGAAAAGAAAAATTATAGAATAAAACATGGTTTTATTTTCTAATTGAAGTTATATTACAAAAGAAATAAAATGAATATATACAAAAAAAAAAAAAATTGTTTAAGAAAAGAAATAAAGAAACAAAAATATAAGGAAATAATAAAACCAAAAGTGTTTTTTTACCCTACACCACCACTGTGGTACAGGGTATTATAGATTTGTGCATTTGTTTGCAACGCTAAGAAGGAGACGAGCTAGACCCATTGATAAGTATACCGATCGGCTTAGAATCACTTTCTGATTCGATTTAGCTATGTACAAAAAATTTTGCATATTGATTTTGATTATGAATAAAAAATCGGTTAAGATTTAGATATAGCTCCCATATATATCTTTCATCCGATGTGCCCTTTTGAAGCTGTAGAAGCCAAAATTTTGGTCCGATCCTTACAAAACTTGGCACAAAGTGTTTCTTTTGACTTCCCTATGTGTGTGCAAAATTTCATAAAAATCGCTTCAGATTTAGACATTGCTCCTATATATATCTTTCATCCGATATGCCCTTTTGAAGCTGTAGGAGCCACGATTTTGGTCCGATCTTAGAATACTAAGAATATGTTTCGTGTGACGTCTTAATACGTGTGCAAAATTTCATCTAAATCGGTTCAGATTTACATAAAGCTACCATAGACATAGCCCCATAGCTCCCATATATATCTTTCATCCGATGTGCCCTTTTAAAGCTGTAGGAGCCACATATTTAGTTCGATTTTTATCAAAATTAGCATAATATGTTTCGTGTGACGTCTAAATACGTGTGTTAATTTTCATCTAAATCCGTTCAAATTTACATATAGCTCCCATATATAACTTTCATCCGATTTGACCTATTAAGGCTGTAGAAGGCACAATTTTGGTGCGATATTTATCAAATTTGGCACGAAGTGCTTTTTGTGACGTCCCAATATGTGTGAAAAATTTCATCAAAATCGGATCAGATTTATATATAGCTCCCATATATATCATTCATCCGATATGGCCTTTTAAGACTGTAGTAGCCACAATTTTGGTCCCATCCTAACAAAATTTTGCTGGTTGTTGAAGCCAGTTCAACAAAACTATCCTTATCCTAACATGAAGTACATATATATATACAGCCCAATACTGAAAACTCCCTGGGAATAAACTCCCAGGGAATTAATTTCTCCCTCGAATAAAATCCTCCTATTCTGTTTGAATGGGAAGAGGAAATTTTTGGGAGAGGGAATTTTGAATTTTCGAAAACAGCTGTTTTATTTTGGCTAAACATTTGTCTGTTATTTTTTGAAAAACAGAACATAAAATGGATAAATAAGCAAACAGAAGTTATTAAGGTTGCTAAAAAAGTTTACAAACATGCCAAAAGGAGTTAAGTTGGCTGCATCGTAATATAGACGTTTGCTTCTCCTTCGTCGTCATAAATGCTGTGGTGGTCTGCCTGATACGCGGTTTTATGTATAGGCCACTTTTATGGAACTAGAACTTGAAGATCTAATCGACATTTCCCGGCGGCGGCCGCTTTTCTTGTTGTTTGAGACGGCCGCTGAACATAGTGCTGCCGAAAAGCGACTTATGGATTCATTCTTACTCCTGTGGAGTAAATGCTGCCAAATGTGGCTCCAAGTATCTTTGAATAATTGCCCACGAACATTCCATTAAGGGACAGGCAGAAGACTTTTTGCACATCATTGAGTGTCGCCCGATTCTACTTTAAGCTCAATGATAAGTGACCGACTTTAAGTATCCGACTCGGAACGGAGTGCCAATAAAATTGAAAAACTTAAGCAAATCTTCTATGGTGGGTACATGACATTTAAACCGAGTGAACCTAACAAATTTGTACTTGAAGATGAAAAATAATTTCCATACATTTAAATTGTTCGTAAATAATAAGAAGTGGTACCATTTTTTTTTTATAAAAACAATAAAATTCATAATTTTTTATCCTAGCTCACTTTCATTTGTTTGGGGGAATTTTTCCCAAGTCTTACCGTCTCATTCTACCTTTTATATCGATTCAGAATAGCTACTTTTTTCCCTGGGAGATATTTCCCTTTTTCGAAGGCTGGTTAGAATAAGAGAAAAGGGATTTGGGGAACAAACTCCCAGTAAATTCTTATTCAGAATGGGGAAAAAGGGTGCTGGGAATAAACTCCCAGGGAATTGTTACTTAGAATAGGGCTGATAATCGAATTATATACATAATTGAATTACATTGAAATGAATCTTTGAAATTGTTTTAAGTATCTTTAGCTTCACTATTTCCCGCGGATTTGCTTATATTGGTCAACTTGGCAACAGTTTTATCTATTCTATATTTCTATATGCAAAAGGGACAAAAGCTTTCACTCAAATGGATAAATAGCGGCCAAGGATGACCAAATTTCCAATTCGCCTTTTCCTAAATCTAACCACTTTTAACTTTTTTGTACCACCATTAAATCACTTATGCAGCATCATCTCAAGAAGGCGTTAAGGGCTTGCTGAAACTGAATAAACTGATCTGATCTGTTGCCTTTTATTTCAACTGTTCTCTTTTTCATATCTTACAATTCGGGAGCTTCAATAAAACCTACAGTCCACTTACAGCTATGTATTTGCTATCCAAATTGTACACAGGTGATGTTTTATTTGACGTCGCACTAGATGTTTTAATTGACATCCCAATACGTGTGCAAAATTTCATCAAAATCGAATCAGATTTAGATAAAACTCCCATATATAATATATAGAAGCCACAATTTTCGTACCATAGAAAAATCGTAGAAGTTTCTACTCGATATTTCAATAGGTATGCAAAATTAAAGTCTGACTAAATTTGGATACAAGTGCTATAGATAAAAAGTATTACATATATTCGGTGATGTAGGATATTGTATAGTCAGCTCCGCCCGACTTTTGCCTTTCCTTACTGGTTTTTTATTAAGTTGTGTACAAATGTTGAGAAAGAAAACTATTATAATATCACAAAACTTTGTTCCAAAGGAAATTTGTTAAACATTTTTTACTTTATACTGAAAAAACTTTATACCCACCACCACTAGATGGGGGTATACTAATCTAGTCATTCCGTTTGTAACACCTCGAAATATTCGTCTAAGACCCCATAAAGTATATATATTCTTGATCGTCTCGACATTCTGATTCGATCTAGCCATAACTGTTCGTCCGTCTGTCGAAATCTCGACAGCAGTCGAACGTGTAAAGTTATTTTGCATAGATACTTCTTTTTGATATACGTCGTTTGGGATTGCAAATGAGCCATATCGGCTCAGATTAGGATATAGCCCCCATATACACCGATCCTCGGATTTGACTTCTTGAGTCCCTAGAAGCCTCAATTTTCATCCGATGTGGCTGAAATTGGTTGTTGTTGTAGCAGTGTGTTGTTGTACACTGAGGCGGTAGCCCTTGCCGATGAAGGACTCCATCGGGTCAATCCGGTACGTACAACCGGTTGCCATGGGATTGGGCTGAAATTTGTAACAATGACTTGTATTATGACTTTCAACATCCATGCCGAGGATAATCCGAATCGGTCTATAAACAGATATTACCCCCTTATAAACCGATTATTGAGCCCCCAGAAGCCTCAATTTTCATCCAATTTGGGTGAAATTTTGCCCAAAACCCTATGCTATGAATTTTAACATCAAAAATTGCAAATTTTGCCCAGCTTGTGTGGTGCTCACAGTTATTCCGTGCCGGGAATTGGGCACACATGATGCATGTTGGCGTTTTCCCAAGCCAAAAGGAGTTAGGGTGGCTGAATCTACCGGATCGTTCTTGGGCAGAATACTTTAGTGTGTAGTATAGAGGTTTGCTTCTCCTTCGTCGTCATAAATGCTTTGGTGGTCTGCATGATACGCCGCTTTATCTAAAATCCTACTTTGAAGTTCTAATCGACATTTCAGAGCGGCGGCCGCTTTTCGTGGGACGGCTGCTGGGCATAGTGCTGCTGAAAAGCGACTTATGGATTTATTCCTACTCCTGTGGAGTAAAAGCTGCCAAAGCACCAAGTATTTTTGAAAAATTTACCCACGAATATTCCATTAAGAAAGAGGCAGAAGACTTCTTGCATATCATTAAGCTAAATGATAAGGGCCCCTTTATAGTATCCGATTTCGAACGGAGTGCTACTTAGCGACAACTCTTTAAACATATGGGTCTAAGAATATTAAAATATACCAATTCTAGAATGCTCGTATTTTGTGAATAAAACCGAAAAACTTATGCAAATCTTCCATGGTGGCTATATGATATGGTAAGAACTGGTACCATTTTTTATAAAATAATTGAATTCATAATTTTTATACCCTTCACCATAGGATGGGTTTATAATAATTTCGTCATTCTGTTTGTAACTCCTCGAATTATTTGTCTAAGACCACGAAGTCTTGATCATCATGACATTTTAAGTCGATCTAGCCATGTCCGTCCGCCCGTCCGTCTGTCTATCGAAAGCACGCAAACTTTCGAAGGAATAAGCTAGCCGTTTGAAATTTTTCACAAATTCTTCTTATTAGTGTAGAGGTCGGTTGGGATTATAAACGGCCATATCAGACCATGTTTTGATGTAGCTGCCATATAAACCGATCTTGGATATTGACTTCTTGAGGCACGAGAGGGCGCAATTCTTATCCGATGTGGCTGACATTTAGCATGACGTGTTTCGTTACGACTTCCAACAATTGTGCTGATATGATTCAAATCAACCCATAACCTGATATAGCTGCCATATAAACCGGTCTGGGGTCTTGACTTCTTGAGCCTCTAGAGGGCGCAATTCCTATCCGATCTGGCTCAAACTTTGCATGACGTGTTTTGTTATGACTTCCAACATTCTAAACCAAATATAAAACTGATATAGCCCCCACACAAACTGAAGTTTAAAACAGTGAGTAGTTTTAGGCCACCCGACATCTGACCCAAATATGGTTCAGATCGGACTATATTTAGATATAGGTACCATATAGACCGATCTCCCGATAAAAACTCTGAAGACCATAAAAGCTTTATTTATTACCCGATTTTGCTCAAATTTAAAGCAGTGGTTAATTTTAAGCCTCCCGACATTTGACCTAAATATGGTTCAGATCGGACTATATTTAGATATTGCTGCCATATAGACCGATCTCCCGATAGAGGGTCTGAAGGCCATAAAAGCTTTATTTATTGCCCGATTTCCCTGAAATTTGAAACAGTGAGTATGTTAAGACCTCTGATTTCGCTGAAATTTAGAACAGTGCACAGTTTTAAGCCTCCCAACATCCGACACAAATATGGTTCAGATCGGACTATATTTGGATATAGCTGCCATAAGACCGATCTGCCGATAAGGTGACTGAAGTCCATAAAAGCTTTATTTATTACCAGATTTCGCTGAAATTTGAAACAGTGAGTTTTTCTGAGCCTCACGATATCCGACCTTAATATGGTTCAGATCGGTTTATAATTGGATATATTTGCCAAAAGACCAATATTTTGTTCTACAAAATTGAATAGTGGCATATATATATATATATTAGTCGCAATTTTTGTACGATTTGTCCGAAATTTTGCATGTTCTGTCCCATGTACGGTCCAAATTGATCTATAATCTGATATAGCTCCCATATAAAACTGTCTCTCGATCATCGTTGTTCGGTTCCTAGAAGCTTTAATTTTTGATGGTTTGACAGAAGTTTGATATGTAGAAAAAAAATTATGCCCCTCAACTAAATTTATTTTGCATACATTTTTAGCTGATTCGGCTCGGCCGATCTTTTAATTGTTTGTTCAAAAATATTACATGGTTTTATTACGAAGTACTGTCGCCACCGCGGAGGACACCGTAGCGCAGAGGTTAGCATGTCCGCCTATGACGCTGAAAGCCTGGGTTCGAATCCTGGCGAGACCATCAGAAACAAAATTTTCAGCGGTGGTTTTCCCCTCCTAATGCTGGCAACATTTGTGAGGTACTATGCCATGTAAAACTTCTCTCCAAAGCTATAAAGAGGAGGTCCCTAATCATTGAGCTTAAACTTGAATCGGACTGCACTCATTCATATGTGAGAAGTTTGCCCCTGTTCCTTAGTGGAATGTTCATGGACAAAATTTGCATTTTTAATGTCGCCTTCGCTAAAGAGGTGTCGCACTGCGACACGCCGTTCGGACTCGGCTATAAAAAGGAGGCCCCTTATCATTGAGCTTAAATTTGAATCGGACTGCACTCATTGTGCATATGTCAGAAGTTTACCCCCGTTCCTTAGTGGAATGTTCGTGGGCAAAATTTGCATTTTTTATTGTCGCCACCGCACCAAATATATAGACCTGCAAATTAGTTCTTTACCATAGAAAATCGTTTAATATGGCAATTTGATATGATTTAATAACAAGTAAAAGCGTGCTATGTTCGGCCGGGCCGAATCTTATATACCCTCCACCATGGAGCGCATTTGTCGAGTTCTTTTCCAGACATCTCTTTTTAGGCAAAAAATGATATAAAACAAGTAAAAGCGTGCTAAGTTCGGCCGGGCCGAATCTTATATACCCTCCACCATGGATCGCATTTGTCGAGTTCTTTTCCCGGCATCTCTTCTTAGGCAAAAAAAGGATATAAGAAAAGATTTGCTCTGCTATTAGAGCGATATCAAGATATGGTCCGGTTTGGACCACAATTAAATTATATGTTGGAGACCTGTGTAAAATGTCAGCCAATTCGAATAAGAATTGCGCCCTTTGTGGTCTCAAGAAGTAAAATAGAGAGATCGATTTATATGGGAGCTGTATCGGGCTATATACCGATTCAGACCATAATAAACACGTATGTTAGTGGTCATGAGAGAATCCGTCGTACAAAATTTCAGGCATATCGGATAATAATTGCGACCTCTAGAGCCTCAAGAAGTTTACATGGGAGCTATATCAGGTTATGAACCGATTTGAACCATATTTGGCACAGTTGTTGGATATCTTAACAAAATAGTACGTGCCAAAATTCATTCAAATTGGATAAGAATTGCACCCTCTAGAGGCTCAAGAAGTCAAGACCCAAGATCGGTTTATATGACAGCTATATAAGGTTATGGACCGATTTGAACCATACTTGGCACAGTTGTTGGATATTGTAACAAAACACGTGGTGCAAAATTTCATTCCAATCGGATAAGAATTGCGCGCTCTAGAGGCTCAAGAAGTCAAAACCCAAGATCGGTGTGTATGGCAACTATATCAGGATATGGACCGATTTGAACCATACTTAGCACAGTTGTTGGATATCGTAACAAAACACGTCGTGCAAAATTTCATCCCAATCGGTTAAGAATTGCGCACTCTAGAGGCTCAAGAAGTCAAGACCCAATATCGGTTTATATGGCAGCTATATCAGGTTATAGACCGATTTGAACCATACTTGGCACAGTTGTTGGATGTCATAACAAAACCGATTTGAACCATACTTAGCACAGTTGTTGGATATCGTAACAAAACACGTCGTGCAAAATTTCATCCCAATCGGTTAAGAATTGCGCACTCTAGAGGCTCAAGAAGTCAAGACCCAAGATCGGTTTATATGGCAGCTATATCAGGTTATAGACCGATTTGAACCATACTTGGCACAGTTGTTGGATGTCATAACAAAACACGTCGTGCAAAATTTCATCCCAATCGGATAAGAATTGCGCACTCTAGAGGCTCAAGAAGTCAAGACCCAAGATCGGTTTATATGGCAGCTATATCAAAACATGGACCGATATGGCCCATTTACAATACCAACCGACCTACACTAATAAGAAGTATTTGTGCAAAATTTCAAGCGGCTAGCTTTACTCCTTCGGAAGTTAGCGTGCTTTCGACAGACAGACGGACGGACGGACGGACGGACGGACGGACGGACGGACGGACAGACGGACGGACATGGCTAGATCGACATAAAATTTCACGACGATCAAGAATATATATACTTTATGGGGTCTCAGACGAATATTTCGAGTAGTTACAATCAGAATGACGAAATTAGTATACCCCCCATCTTATGGTGGAGGGTATAAAAAGATTTGCTCTGCTATTAAAGCGATATAAAGATATGATCCGGTTTAGACCACAATTAAATTATATGCTGGAGACCTGTGTAGAATGTCAGCCAATTCGAGTAAGAATTGCGCCCTTTGGGGGCTCAAGAAGTAAAATAGAGAGATCAATTTATATGGGAGCTGTATCGGGCTATAAACAGATTCAGACCATAATAAACACGTATGTTGATGGTCAAGAGAGGATCCATCGTACAAAATTTCAGGCAAATCGGATAATAATTGCTACTTCTAGAGGCTCAAGAAATCAAGATCCCAGATCGGTTTATGTGGCAGCTATATCAGGTTATGAACCGTTTTAAACCTTAATTGACACAGTTGTTGAAAGAAAAAATAAAAAACGTCATGCAAAATTTCAGCCAAATCAGATAGGAATTGCGCCCTCTAGAAGCTCAATAAGTCAAGTCCCCAGATCTGTTTATATGACAGCTATATCAGTTTATGAACCGATTTGAACTATACTTGGCACAGTTGTTGGGTATCATAAAAAAACATGTGCAAAATTTCATTCCAATCGGATAAGAATTGCGCACTCTAGAGGCTCAAGAAATCAAGATCCAAGATCGGTTTATATGGCAGCTATATCAGACCCAAGATCGGTTTATATGGCAGCTATATCAAAACATGGACCGATATGGCCCATTTACAATACCAACTGACCTACACTACTAAGAAGTATTTGTGCAAAATTTCAAGCTAGCTTTACTCCTTCGGAAGTTAGCGTGCTTTCGACAGACAGACGGACGGACATGGCTAGATCGACATAAAATGTCACGACGATCAAGAATATATATACTTTATGGGGTCTCAGACGAATATTTCGAGTAGTTACAAAACCCGGCAAACGGATTTATAGACCTATTACTACAACATGGGACTCAAATTAAAGATATTTGAGAGTATAAAACGAATCTGATATCCAATTGAGGAACTACAATTGGATATCACATCGGACATATTTACGGACCATGGTAAAATGTATTTTAAATTATAGAATAGAGCACGAAATGACTTTCACTTTTGGGACCAAGTTTCTGGCGGTCCACCAGCCCCAAGAAGGACTTTTACTGACCATTGCAATGTGGGGTTTAAATAAGAGGTACTTGAGTGTAGAAAAATCCATAGAAAAATTGGAATACATTTTCAGCTACAATTACGCAGAAATGTTAAAATTTAGAGTACTTCTCTCCAATATAGTATAATCGGGCGCAGCAGAGCGGGCCGGGCTCAGCTAGTCTTATATATAAAAATCAATTTGTGTTTGTTTGTGTGTTCCTTATAGACTCAGAAACGGCTGAACCGACTTTCTTGAAAACACCCCCAAATCGGATTTATTTACTGACCATGGCAATATGGGGCTCAAATGAAGGGTATTTTCGAGAAAATACGAATCTGATATCCAAATTTGGGACTGGGTTTCTGGGGGTCCACCCCTTTCCCAAAACACCATGGCAATATGGGATTTAAATAAAAGCTATTTGAGTGTAGAATACGAATCTGATATCCAGATGTGGGACCAAGTGTTGGGGGCCACCCCACCCCGATAACACCACCCAAATAGGATGTATTTGCTGACCATTCCAATATGAGGCTCCAATAAGAGGTATTTTAGAGTAGAACACGAATCTGATATATTTTCAAATATTGAAAATTATTTGAAATATTATTTAAAACATTCTAAAATTTACTTTTGAATTTTTCTTCCAAGAAAATCTTTTAACAATGAAATGATTTTGCGAATAATGATTTACTTATATGTTATGCACGAACAACTTTAATGAAAATGGCCGAGTTAAATTGCATGTTTACAAAAAGGTGGGTTTAAGGTTGGTGTTTCACAGTAAAATGCCCATGTTTTTTTGAAAAACTACAAAAATATCAGTGATAACTAAAACCTGTATTAAAATTTTATCATGAATAATGGGAATGCTCTAATAAATGGAATCAGAAAGTATTTTTTATTAGTAAAATTATAATCTATTATCTACAAAAAGTAATCGTAAGAAATATTAATTTTCACAGTGAAACAGGAACTTAATACCCACATTAAGGTAGGAAATGTTTTAAAATAACATTTGTCAGCAGGCTTTTATCTATGAGAGTAAGATTTATATTACACTTACGTTTGCCGCTTAGTCATATGACATAAATAAGAGGCAAAAGAAAGAAAAAAGCTTACAACTGCAATAACGTAAATAGAAATCTCTACGTGTTTCTGATTATTAGTTCTACCACCTGTTCTAATTTTATCTCCAATAAATAAGGAAAACTTTAGGACTTATAAAGACATGATGGAAATTATAGCCGTATACGACAATAGTTGGATGGAATTTTTACCGGACATCTTTTCCATCAAAAACGGATTTTCGATAGCTTTTAATAAAGTTCGAAGATGAAATTAGCGACATCATTCAAGCAGAAAAATTGGTCAACATTTATTTTTTGAAATATTTAACAATTATAGTTGCTAAATGTTTTCAATTTGTTTGTATATAACCTTTGAAATCATAATACTAGTTTTAGAGCGAAAATGAGAGCAAATGAAAAACTTTCATCAAAATACTGAAGCTGATTCGCTGAAACTTTCACTATAAAATGAAGATATTCGCAAAGACAACCCTACTTTGAAGAGTTTGAAAGATTAGGATCGGCCAACGAATAGTGTCTTGACATTCAGTACAAACTTCAGCTCTGACGTTATGACCAAATGTCACGGTAGATGCGTCAGTTCCTGCACCCAATAATGAGCACAATTTTCAAAAAAAGAATTGAAATATCTTTACCAATTTCACAGTAACAGAAGAATTTTGACAATTTTCGATTTTGAAAAAATGTGGGGTGGGCCCCCCTCAAAAATAAAATCCTGGCTACGTCCCTGAAGGGAGCTATATCATGTTATTGACCGATTTGAACCACACTTGGCACGGTTGTTGGGAGTCATAACAGAACACCAACATTTCGGCTTCCAGGGGCTCAAGAAGTCAAATTGGGAGATCGGTTTATATAGGATCTATATCAGTTTATTCAAAGATTCTAACTGTACTTGGCACAGCTGTTAGAAGTCAAAGTATTGTAAAACATTATGCAAAATTTCAACCAAATCGGAAAAAACTATCGGTTTATATGGGAGCTATATCCAAATCTGAACCGCTATGGCCCATTTCAAGCGGCTAGCTCTACGCGTTCGACCTCTATCGCGATTTCGACGGACGGACAGACGGACATACCTAGATCGAATCAGAATGTCGAGACGATCAAGAATACATATACTTTATGGGGTCCTAGATCAATATTTCGAGGTATTACAAACGGAATGAGTAGATTAGTATACCCCCATCCTATGGTGGTGGGTATAATAATATATAGGAATTTCGTTGCGGTTGTTTGCGGTATTATTTTTTAACTTTCCCATCCTAAGACTGGCCTTAACAATAGGTATTTTAGGAGTGTAAGTGTCTATCTTTGCCATAGATATGAATAGCACAAATTTCTATAGAAAAAGGAATTTTGAAGAAAAATCTTATTAGCTAAAATGTTTTTAAAATTCTAGAGTAAGAATAAGAAGAAAGAATAAGAAACATATTTGTCGCGTGTAAATAATGCAACAGCGGAGCACGCCGGGCTCAGCTATCCTTCTATCTTTTTCTATCTATCTATATACATATAAATGTATAAAAATATAAATATATAAATATATAAAAATATAAAATATAAAAAAAATAAAATAAATAAAAAAAATATAAAATATACATATAAATATATAAAAATAAATGTATATAAAAATTAATTTGTGTTTGTTTGTGGGTTTGTAAATTTTTTTGTTCCGTATAGACTCAAAAACGGCTGAACCGATTTCTTTCCGATTTTCACAGATTGTGGGGAGTGGCCCGGAAAGAGCAATAGGCTATATACAATAATTTATCGATATCTCAAGGGGGCGGATCTTCTCCCTTACCCCAAAAGTGCAACCCCAAAATAAAAGTGAACCGATCGGGGCAAAATGGACTCAAATGAAAGGTATTTAGGAGTAACTACGAATTTCATATTAAAAATTGGATCCAAAAAACTGGGAACCGCCCCGACCCCAAAACCCCCTAAAATAGGTTTATTGGACGATAATAACAATATGGGACTCGAATGAAAGATATTCGAGAGTAGTTTACAAAAATGGTCAGGAAGGAGGAAAAGGCTTTTTAGTTTGTTGATATTGGACGGGCATGCCCTCCACCGTTACCCCAAACACATCACCTGAAATCAAAAGTGGACCGATAGGAACTATATGGGTTTCAAATGAAAGGTATTGGGGAGTAGAATACTAAAATTTGTATAAATATGGAATGAATTTTTTGATATCCCAAGGTGGGCGGACCCTTCCCCTTACCCCAAAAGTACCACCCAAAAATATAAGGGGACCGATCGGGGCAATATGGGACTCAAATGAAAGGTATTCGGGAGTAGATTACGAATATGGTCAGGAAGGAGGATAGGCTATATAAAACACCACCCAAAATCAAAGTTGACCGATCAGGACAATATGGGTATCAAATGAAAGGTATTGGAGAGTAGAATACAAATATGGTATTCAATGGTGGGTCTAAGGAACCCAGGGGCCACTCCAACCCCAAAAGTTTCCCAAACGAACATAATAGACGTACGTATCAATTTTTTTAAGTGGAGTGCGTCAACCAATTTTTTGCTCAAGTGGCAGACGGAGTGTGGCGCACAACCCTCATATAGACACCCTCCACCAAACGGCTATAAACCAATCATGACAATATGGGGTTAAATTAAAGGTATTACTTTGTGGACTGCCAATCTGATATCTTCATTCTGCTCATATATCTAGAGGACCACCTCACCCCAAAACAGTCGATCAATCATAATGACCCAACAGGACACTGTGTGATTTAATTAATGTGTGGGGACACAAATAAATGTAGGCCGCCATACCACAAAAATTATGATGATCAGCGTGATAGCAAGAGTTGCAACCATTTTTAGCTCATCGATAGACAAGACAAACGGCGTGCTGCTGGGCAACACTTTTTGTTCAAAAGTTTAATATGGTTTAATAGTAAGAACTATCTCCACCGCACCAAATATATATAGACTGGCTATTTTCAAATGGATTTAGTTGATCCAATTGAAAAGAGCCAGTAAATTACGCTAATTTGGAGAAGCCAAAATGAACAAAAAGAGGGCAGAGTGGTCAAAATTGATCATACAGCATTAATCTTCGTTATGACTTCGATGCGGTTGTTTGCGGTATTATTTTTTAACTTTCTCATTCTAAGACGGGCCTTAACAATAATTTTCAAAAATATCAGATCTCGGAGATGGGTAGGGCGATTTAAAAGAAATTTTGTTTGCACACTTACATTAACCTAAAATCAAAAAAATTGGTATCAGAATCTGAGGTGGGGTGCCTAGAAGGGCCGCCTATCCCCAACACCCGCCAAACGGATTTATTGACCAATTTCTGATATCCCCACTCACAAATCGGACATATTACCGACCATGGCAGTATGGATCTTAAATGAAAGGTCTTTGGTAGTAGAGCACGAAATATTGGTAAAAATTACAAATAAAACAATTAGAGAAAACACCAACACCCGTTTTTGTAATTTTTCGATGACCTCGAGCCAAACCAAGAAGACAAAGTTATAAAATTCCAAACGTCAACAATAAAATCACAGAAGAATGATATTTCGGCAAAAATTTCCTAAAGAAGAGCAACTTTGACAAAATCTCCTATAGAAATGAAATTTTTACAAAATTCTCTATAGAAATGAAATATGTTCCATAGATGTGAATAAAAATTAAATTCTGACACAATTTCTTGGAAAAATGAAGTTTCGGCAAAATTTCCTACATTATTACAGAAATCCCTACATATGCGAGATTTTGTCAACGATATTTAAATATATGTCGACACAAAAACTGATAACCGTTTATTTTTAGTCTCTTTTGTATTTATTTTTATTTGCTTGCGCACTGCGATTTGTTCTTCATTTGAAGGTTCATATGGCACTTCCTATAAACACAGCTTCCTATGTGCAGAATCTATTTTCATGTTTCTCTATCAATTCATAGTTCCAGCTGATGATCTCTCTTCACTTTAGTCTCACTATAGTTGAGTGAGCACCTATAGTGTTTTTCCCCACTTTAGGTTGTTCCAATTCCATTATGTTGTCTCTGACGGTTTACTTTACTGCCACAAAACCAACGATTACAATTCCGTCTGGTTATTATATGAGGATTTATTGGTTGCACACACAGCAGAAGAATGATCCACAGTAATAGGGACAAGATTTGGAAAACTCTCATCTTGTGTAGTAGTAAGCTGCCTTAGTGTTCAAAGTTGAATGATGAAAATTGCTACTAAAAGTGAACTCTTTATAAAGTTCTTTAGATTAGACAGGGCCAGTATGGCGGGACTTTTCGTTGGACATTTGGGGACAGTACCCTTAGGGGGTTTCTTAATTATATATCCGTAATGTTGAGATATTCATACATAGGTATCTATGAATGGATTGGCATTGATGAGTGAGAATGTTTGGCGGGGAAAATAATTGAAATAAAAAAAAAAAATACAACAACATTTATGTGAACACTAGAGTGTACCGAAAAATAGTATACAAAAAATTTAAACAAATATATCTATATCCAACACCATGTAATGAGGTGTCATTGTGGTGGAAATAAACTAATCACATTGATGCTAGAAAGATACTAGCTCAGTCATAAGAAACTTGAAGGTCACTGAATTAAAAATTAACTCATGAAGAGATGTGGTACAGTAGGCTACAGTTGTTAGTTTGTGTGGCAATCTTAGATTCCATAGGAATTCCCCTGTGTGTTCTTATATACACTCAACCAAATTTGTTATTCAAAACAACAAAATTGTTTTTGTCTGCTGAAAATGGGATAGCAGACATTACTGCTGTTGCAGCTAACATAGGACTGCTGTATTAGTAAACATTTCGGCCAGTTAAATCAGCAAACAAAATCTGCTGTATTAAGTGCAAAAATCAGCTGAATAAAAAATTTTATGCTACTTTTTATGTTCGCCTGTTACTTGTTTTGATTACATTAGGCATTTTTTTGAAACTTTGTTGGAAGAAAAAATGCTTTTCATTTGTGAAATATTAAAGTAGAAGAAGCTACCTGATCCATTCATTGGTATACATTTCGAAATGTGGCTGAGCTCGCTCGAATTTTTTGTTATTGCTCTACTAATGTGTATATGACTGGCATGGCCTTTTGTATCTGAATTTAAAGAAACAAGACTATGGAAAATCTACATTCAATAGTGATTGTAAAAATCCCAGGAGACACACATTTACACATGTATTTTATTTTTATACCCACCACCATAGGATGGTGGTATACTAATCTAGTCATTCCGTCTGTAACTCCTCGATATATTCGTCTAAGAACCCATAAAGTATATATATAATTGATCGTCATGACATTTTAAGCCGATCTAGCTATGTCCGTCCGTCTGTACGCTAACATTCGAAGGAGTAAAGCTAGCCGCTTAAAATTTTCCACAAAATTTAGGATGACGTGTTTTGTTATATGACTTCCAACGTCTGTCCCAAATATGGTTCAAATTGGTCTATAACTTAATATAGCTGGCATATAAACCGATTTGGGATCTTTATTTGTTGAGACCTTAGAGGGCACAATTACTATCCGATTTGGCTGAAATTTTGTACAACGGCTTCTCCCATGACCTCCAACAACTGTGTCAAGTACGGTCCAAATCTATCTATCACCTGGTACAGTTACCATAAAAACCAATCTCCCGATTTGACTTCTTGCACCCCTGTAAGCCACAATTATGTCCAATTTGGCTGAAATTTTGTACGGAGTGTTTTGTAATGACTTCCAACAACTGTGCCAAGTAGGGCCAAAATCAGTCTATAACCTGATTTAGCTCCCATGTAAACCGATCATTATATCAACCTTGTTCGGTTCCTCAATTTTCAATTTTTACCCATGAAGATTCCACTAAGGAACTTCTCACATATCAATGAGTGCAGTCCGATTAAAGTTTTAAGCGCAATGATAAGGGGCCTCCTTTTTATAGCCGAGTCCGAACGGAGAGAAGTTTTTCATGGCATAGTACCTCACAAATGTTGCCAGCATAAGGAGGGTAAAAGCACTGCTGAAAATTTTTTCTGATGGTCTCGCCAGGATTGGAACCCAGGCGATCAGCGTCATATACAGACATGCTAACCTCTGCGCTACGGTGGCCTCGGTTCCTAGAAACTTTAATTGCTGCTAGGTTGACAGAAGTTTGGTATGAAGAATAAAAGTATGCAACTTAATTTATTTTGTATAAATTTAACAGAACTCATGGTGGTGGGTTCCCAAGATTCGGCCCGGCCGAACTTAGCACGCTTGTACCTGTTTTCTTTTATCCTTTGTTGGCCTAAAAAGAGATACCGGGAAAAGAACTCGACAAATGTAATCCATGGTGGAGGGTATATAGGATTCGGTCCGGCCGAACTTCGCACGCTTTTACTTGCTCTTCTAGAGCCCTTACAAGCCGCAATTTTTGTCCGATTTGGCTGAAATTGAGCATATAGTGTTTTGTTAAGACTTCCAACAACTGTGTCAAGTACGGTCCAAATCGGTCTATAACCTGGTATAGTTACCATATAAACCAATCTCCCGATTTGTCTTCTTGAGCCCCTGGAAGCCGCAAATTTTGTCCGATTTGGTTATGATTTCCAACAACTGTGTCAAGTACGGTCCGAATCCATGGTGGTGAGTTACCAAGAGTCGTCCCGGCCGAACTTAGGGCGCTTTAACATTTTTATACCCACCACCATAGGATCGGGGTATACTAATCTAGTCATTCCGTTTGTAACACCTCGTAATATGTATCTAGGACTCCATAATTCTTGATCTTCTCGACATTCTAAGTCGATCTAGCCATTGCTGTCCGTTTGTCGAAATCACGAGAGAGGTCGAACAGGTGAAGCTAGCCACTTGAAACTTTGCACAGATACTTTATATTGATGTAGGTCGTTGGGGATTGCAAATTGGCCACGTGGGTTCGGATTTGGATATAGCCGATCTCCGGATTTAACTTCTTAAGCCCCTGGAAGCCTCAATGTTCATCCAATTTGGCTCAAATGTTGCACATAGTGTCCTGTTATGACTTCCAACAACTGACGGTTCAAATCGGTCAATAATCTGATGTAGCTCACATATAAACCGATCTCCCGATTTGACTTCTGGAGCTCCTGGATGCCTCAATTTTCATCCGATTTGGCTGAAATTTTGCACATAATGTTCTATTATGACTTCCAACAACTGTGCCAAGTACCGTCCAAATCGGTGTATAACCTGATGTAGCTTCAGTTTAAACCGATCTCCCGATTTGACTTCTTGAGTCTCTGGTTTTATTTTACTTACATACAATTTGGTGGGTTCCCAATATTCATCCCGGCGTTTTCATTTTAAAATTTTCTATTTTAGTATTCAATCTACACCACTGTTGTGGTACAGGGTATTATAACTTAGTGCATTTGTTTGTAACACTCAGAAGGAAGAGAGATAGACCCATTGATAAGTATATCGATCAACTCAGAATCACTTTCTGATACGATTTAGCTATGTCAGTCTGTCTCTCTGTTCATGTTAATTTGTGTACAAAGTACAGGTCGCAATTTACATCCGATTGTTTTTATACCCACCACCGAAGGATGGGGGTATATTCATTTTGTCATTCCGTTTGCAACACATCGAAATATCCATTTTCGACCCTATAAAGTATATATATTCTGGATCAGCATAAAAATTTAAGACGATCTAGCTATGCTCTTCCGTCTGTCTGTTGGAATCACGCTACAGTCACGCTATAGAGTTATTGAGCTGAAACTTTCCACAGATTTTTTTTGTCCATAAGCAGGTTAAGTTAGAAAATGGGCTATATCGGACTATATGTTGTTATAGCCCCCATATAGACCGATCCGCCGATTTAGGGTCTTAGGCCCAAAAAAACCACATTTATTATCCGATTTTGCTGAAATTTGAGACAGTGAGTTGTGTAAGGCCCTTCGACATCCTTCTTCAATTTGGCCCAGATCTGTCCAGATTTGGATATATAGGTGCCATATAGACAGATTTCTCGATTTAAGGTTTTGGGCCCATAAAAGGCGTATTTATTGTCCGATGTCGCCAAAATTCGGGACAGTGATTTGCGTTAAGCCCTCGACATCCTTCTTCAATTTGGCCCAGATCGGTCCAGATTTGGATATAGCTGCCATATAGACCGATCTTTCGTTTTAGGGTTTTGGGGCCATAAAAGGCGCATTTATTGTCCGCTTTCGTCGAAATTTGAGACATTTTCCTGCAACTTGGCCCAAATCGGTGCAAATTTGGATATAGCTGCCATATAGACCGATATCTCGATTTAAAGTCTTGGCCCCATAAAAGGCGAATTTATAATACGATATTGTTAGGCTTTTCGACATCCGTGTCGTATATGGTTCAGATCGGTTTATTATACCCTCCACCATAAGATGGGGGGTATACTAATTTCGTCATTCTGTTTGTAACTACTCGGAATATTCGTCTGAGACCCCATAAAGTATATATATTCTTGATCGTCACGACATTTTATGTCGATCTAGCCATGTCCGTCCGTCTGTCCGTCCGTCCGTCTGTCTGTCGAAAGCACACTAACTTCCGAAGAAGTAGAGCTAGCCGCTTGAAATTTTGCACAAATACTTCCTATTAGTGTAGGTCGGTTGGTATTGTAAATGGGCCATATCGGTCCATGTTTTAGTATAGCTGCCATATAAACCGATCTTGGGTCTTGACTTCTTGAGCCTCTAGAGTGCGCAATTCTTATCCGATTGAAATGAAATTTTGCACGACGTGTTTTGTTATGATATCCAACAACTATGCCAAGTATGGTTGAAATCGGTCCATAACCTGATATAGCTGCCATATAAACCGATCTTGGGATCTTGACTTCTTGAGCCTCTAGAGGGCGCAATTCTTATCCGATTGGAATGGAATTTCGCACGACGTGTTTTGTTATGATATCCAACAACTGTGCCAAGCATTGTTCAAATCGGTCCATAACCTGATATAGCTGTCATATAAACAGATCTGGGGATTTGTCTTCTTGAGCTTCTAGAGGGCGCAATTCCTATCCGATTTGGCTGAAATTTTGCATGACGTATTTTATTTTTACTTTCAACAACTGTGTCAAATAAGGTTCAAATCAGTTCATAACCTGATATAGCTGCCATATAAACCGATCTGGGATCTTGACTTCTTGACCCCTAGAGGTCGCAATTATTATCCGATATGCCTGAAATTTTGTACGACGGATCCTCTCATGACCATCAACAAACGTGTTTATTATGGTCTGAATCGGTCTATAGCCCGATACAGATCCCATATAAATCGTTCTCTCTATTTTACTTCTTGAGCCCCAATGGGCGCAATTCTTATACGAATTGGCGGAAATTTTACACAGGTCTCCAACATATAATTTAATTGTGGTCCGAACCGGACCATATCTTGATATCGTTTTAATAGCAGAGCAACTCTTTTCTTATATCCTTTTTTGCCTAAGAAGAGATGCCGGGAAAAGAACTCGACAAATGCGATCCATGGTGGAGGGTATATAAGATTCGACCCGGCCGAACTTAGCACGCTTTTACTTGTTTTTAGATATAACTACTAACATTATTTTGATATACACAATTGAACAATGACTTGTACTTATTAGTATTTTGTCCAAATCGGAACATATTTCGATATAGCTGCTATGGGGCATAAGGTATGCAACTTCAGTATAACTTCATGTTTTAAATTTCAGCAAAATCGAACATTAACTGCGGCTTTTACGGGCTTAAGACCCTAAATCGCTAGATCGGCCTAAAATTTTTTTCCAAAATTAATTAAAGGTTTTTTTCTCAGGCCCGGGTCCAACTAAACACTTTTTTTCAAACGACAAAATTTTTATGAATTTTTCTAAAGACAAAATTGTAATTAAATTTTTTTCAAGACAATATAGTAATGCAATTCTATTTATAAACAAAATTTAAAAAAATTTTTTTCTGAACACATAATTTAATTAAATTTTATCTAAAGACAAAATTTCAATGAAAATATGTCCAAAAACTAAATTTTAATGAAATATTTTCTAGAGACAAAATTTTAGTGAAAAATTCTCCAAAAGCAAAATTTAGCCTATGCCCGGTCTCCAGTAAACTATTTTTCTAAAGACAAAATTAAAAAAAAAATAAAGGATTTTTCTGAGATTTTTGACATTTTTTCTAAAGACTTAGTTAAATTTGTTTTTTGAAGTTTTTGACAATGTTTAGAAAACGACAATGTTTGCTGGAAACAAATTTTAATGAAATTTTTTTCTAAAGGCTGGTACCAGTTCGTTGTTCACCGTTGAAATCCCCCTATTTTACGCTATAAAAATTATTATATACCTATCTACTCAAACCATGGAACGTATTGTGGATACCATGATAAAGAGTAGGACATCCAGCGAATTTCGCAAGTACAAACAGCATGCCTATGTCAAGGGAAGGTCGGTGGATACAGCGCTGCACGAGGTTGTGCAAAAAAAGAAGACTCCTTCGATGCCAAGACGTACACATTGGCAGTTTGCATTGACATCGAGGGGGCGTTTTACAATGTGCGATCGAATCCTTACACCAGTACCGGGTGAGCGGGGTGCTTAGAGACTGAATAAACCATATGCTAAGGAACAGGTGGATAAATTGTGTGTCCCATGACTTAAATATAAGGAGAATGTGGCTCAAGGCACGCTACAGGGGGGAATTTTATCGCCACTCCTTTGGGTGACCACCAAAAATAACCTATTACGGAAGCTGACTGTCTTGGATCGACGGAACTCTGGTATTGCCATCTGGAAAATCATGGTACACACACGGATCAAAACTAGAGGACAGGGTGGGTTCGGGGGTTTACATTGAGAACCCAGGCACTGAGATCTGTTTTCGACTGCCTGACCATAATATGGTCCTGCAGGCGGAGATCACGGAATGCGTGAGGTGGTGTGGTGTTATCGCAAGGACGTCGAGTGTGAACATCTTTATAGACAGTAAACTAGCCATTCGGGCAATAACAACCAGGACGGTAAGGTAACGAACAGTCTTGGAGTGCAAGATGGAAATTAACACCTTCTCTGATGGCACCATCCGCATCGTTTGGGTGCCGAGTCAAAGCGGAGTAAACGGTTATGAATGAGCAGACGATTAGTCAGTGAAGGCAAGAGGATTGGCGTCAATAAACTTGGTTATCCCGAAGCCTTTCGGGTCGACGCTGTCCGAGATAAGGGCGTGGGTGATGTAGTCGCATATAACACTGTGGAACAATGAAACGGTCGGTAGGATGACGAAAAACTTATGGGGAGAGCCTGGTCATGAGAAGTCGAGGCTATTACTAAAAGGAAGTAAGAAGGAGGTCAGTATATCTTTCGGTTTCATAATGGGACACATAGAACTACAAGCTCACTTATACAAAATTGGTGCGGCAAATCAAGTAAATAATAATAAATAATATGACGTGAGAACGGGTAGAGATATTCGACTTTTAATTTTTCTTCTGCAAATTTGACCGAGACCTGCTTTGGATTTATTTTGCAATTTACTCAGGAATTTTTGGTACGATTTCTATGCATGATTTGGATTTGTGACAAAATTTACAATTCAACCATAATTGAATTGAATATTGAAAACCATAGTAGAAGTCATTGTGCAAAATTTCAGCCAATTCGAGTAAGAATTGCGCCCTTTAGGGGCTTAAGAAGTAAAATAGAGAGATTGGTCTATATGGGAGCTTTATCAGCATATATGTTGAAGGTCATGGGAGAAGCCGTTGTTCAAAATGTCAGCCAAATCGGATAATGATTACGCCCTCTGGAAGCTCAAGAAGTCAAGATCCCAGATCGCTTTATATGGCAGCTATATCAGGTTATGCACCGAATTCAACGATACTCAGCACAGTTGTCATAATAAAACACCTCATGCAAAATTTTAGCCAAATCGGATAAGAATTATGACTCTAGTGGCTCAAGAAGTCAAGACCCAAGATCGGTTTATATGGCAGCTATATCAAAACATGGACTGATATATCCCATTCACAATCCCAGCTGACCTACACTAAAACGAAGTATTTGTGCAAAATTTCAAGCGGCTAGCTTTACTCCTTCAGAAGTTAGCGTGCTTTCGACAGACAGACGGACGGACATGGCTAGATCGACATAAAATGTCGCGACGATCAAGAATATATATACTTTATGGGGTCTCAGACGAATATTTCGAGTAGTTACAAACAGATTGACGAAATTATTACAACCCCATCCTATGGTGGAGGGTATAATAAAAATCACCCGAACCTCTCCCTATGTACTCCGTATTTAGGTGAATGCCAGGCATGACCTGCAACCCTCTCTTCTAGCCATTACAGGATATCCAAGATTCGGCCTGGCCGAACTTAGCTCAATTTTTCTTGTTATATTATATTTTTAGCCCTGCTCTGCTCGGAAATGGAATTACATACAAAGTTCTTAATGAGTTATTTGTCCCAGGTCAACAATTTATAAGCCTTAGAACACTGTGGATTTTTCCTCAAAATAAAATACACAACACAATGTTTATTTGATTTTCATAATGTAATTTATTGATGCATCGACTTTGGTAATATGCTTATAATGGCGCCATTTTGTAGAATTTAGGGCACCACGTACAAAAGGATCAGTAGTAGCTTTCTGCAGTACTAGCTTTCTGAAGTAACTCTCGTTATATCACTTTGATGCACATGATACATGTGTCGGTATCTCGTCTTAAACTGATTCCATTTATCTTTTTCTTCCGGCCTCTTCAGCAATGTCTGCTGAAAAAATCTCTCCTTGGTTTTGTATTTAACTCCGCTTCCGATACGAGTAGGTTTTCTATAGGGTTTTGGTTTGCTTCCACAGTACCAACGATTACAATTCCGCTTGGTGTTCGTATAAGGACTAACTAGTTGTACTGATATTACTACAATGACAAAAAGTAAAACGAAAATAACCCGGGAAGCCCTCATCTTTTGTTGTTCTTAGTTGTGGCAAAGTCTTTAGTTGACTGACGACAAAAACTAAAAATGAAGACTAAAAAAGTGGCAAGAAGCTTTTCTCCGCGTAGAGTAATGCTTTCTTGGGAGTTTTCCCTCGCAGATGTTGGAATAGAAACCCCTTCTTGTTTTTAAGACACCAATGGTGTTGTATAGCATACATTGAAGAGACGATAGGGTGGATTGAAAAAGAGTGAATAAATAAAATTTAAAAAAAAACTATATATATAAAAATGAATTTGTTTTTGTTCTCCCTCTTACCCCTCCCTCTTACCCTAAAAGTATGACCCCAAAATAAAAATGAACCGATCGGAACAAATTGGATCCAAGTAACTGGGCGGTCGCCCCAAACACAAACCCCCTAAAATAGGTTTATTGGACGACAATGACGATATGGGACTCGAATGAAAGGTATTTGGGAGTAGATTACGAAAATGGTCAGGAAGGAGGAAAAGGCTTTTTAGTTTGTTGATATTGGAAGGGGGCGGACTCTCCCCCGTTACCCCAAACACACCACCTAAAATCAAAAGTGGACCGATAGGAACAATATGGGTATCACATGAAAGGTATTGGGGAGTGGAATACGAATATGGTATTAAAAATTGGGATGAAGTATGCGAGGGGTCGCCCAACCTTAAAAACTCCCCCCAAACATACATATTGGACGTAAATATCAATATGGGACTCAAATGAATGGTATTCGGGACTTGACTACGAATATGACATAAAAAATGAGGTTCAAGTTATTGGGGGTCGTCCCACCCCCAAAACTTTGTGTTCAAGAATCTGGGTGGTGCTTCACCTCCTAATGTCGCCTCCAATAGTTAACTTGACCCATTAAAACAATAGGGAATCAAGTGATAGATATTTTTAAGTGGAGTGCGTCATTCAAATGTGTGCTCAAGTGGCAGATGGAGTGAGGCGCCCCCCAGCAAACCTAAGGACCTAACAGGACACTGTTGGATTTAATTAATGTGGGTACACAAATAAATGTATGCCGCCATAGCCCTAAAATTATGACGATCAGCATGATGGCAAGGGTTGCAAACCTTAACGTTAAGGTTGCAACCATTTTTAGCTCATTAATAGACAAGAAAAAAACGACGTGCTGCTGGGCAACATTTTTTTGTTCAAAAGTTGTACCTGGTTTAATATTGGGTTGCCCAAAAAGTAATTGCGGATAAGTAAGAACTATCGCCAACGCACCAAATATATAGACTGGCATATTAGTTCTTTAACACTTCAAAATCGTTTAATATGACAAATTTATTTGATTTAAAAAAGACTAAATGATAACTATTTAATGGGTAGTCATTTATAGACAACTACCATATGATGATCAATGTTATAGGCGTTTAGCCACTCCAAGCGAATAGTAGCACTATCATTTAAGTTAGCTTCATCTACTGGCTGTTTTCAAATGGATTTAGTTGATCCAATTGAAAACAGCCAATGGCGCTATTTTGGAGAAACCAACATGAACAGAAAGAGGGCAGAGTGGTCAAAATTTATCGTACAGCATTTATTTTCGTTATGATTTCGATGCGATTGTTGCGGTATTATTTTTTAACTTTCTTACTTTAAGGCGGGCCTTAACAACAACTTTCAAATATACCAGATTTTGGAGATGGGTAGGATTTAAGAGAAATTTTGTTTGCACACTTACATTAACCTAAAATCAAAAATTTGGGATCAGAATCTGAGGTGCGGTGCCTAGGAGGGGCGCCCACCCCCAAAACCCGTCAAACGGATTTATAGTTTAATTTGATACCCATATTGTAGTCATTGGCTACAATTTAGGAATCAAATCAAAGGTATTTGAGAGTAGAAAGCGAATCTGATATCCAATTGTGGGATTAAGTGTTTCGTGGGTCACCCCACCCGTAAAAAGACCCCTCAAATCGAACATATTTACCGACTATGGTAGTATGGATCTTAAATGAAAGGTCTTTGGGAGTAGAACACGAAAGTGACTTTCACTTTTGGGACCAAGTTTCTGGGATCCACTACACCCTTAACAGGACTTTTACTTATTGGGGCTTAAATAAGAAGTAGAATCTACAGGAAAATTGAAATACATTTTCAACTGAAATTATGCAGAAATTTCAAAATTTCGAGTACTCCTCTTTAACAAAGCATTATCGGGCGCAGCAAAGCGGGCCGGGCTCAGCTAGTCTATATATATAACAAGTAAAAAGGCGTTAAGTTCGGCCGGGCCGAACTTTGGATACCCACCACCTCGGGTATATATGTAAACCACCTTTCATCAAAATTCGGTGAAAATTTCATACCTTATACTCATATACCTCATACCGATATGAACTATATACGACACGGATGTCGAAAAGCCGAACATAAGTCACTGTGTCAAATTTCAGTGAAATCGGATTATAAATGCGCCTTTTATGGGGCCAAGACTACATGGCAGCTATATCCAAATCTGGACCGATTTGGGCCAAGTTGCATAAACATGTCGAAGAGCCTAACACTAAGCACTGTCCCAAATTTCGGCGAAATCGGACAATAAATGCCTCTTTTATGGGCCCTAAACCTTAAATCCAGAGATCGGTCTATATGGCAGCTATATTCAAATCTGGACCGATCTGGGCAAAATTGAAGAAGGACGTCGAAGAGCCTAACTAAACTCACTGTCTCAAATTTCAGCGACATCGGACAATAAATGCGTCTTTTATGGCCCCAAAACCTAAAACCTAGATATCGGTCTATATGGCAGCTATATCCAAATCTGAACCGATCTGTGCGATATTGCAGAAGTATATCAAGGGGCTTAACTTAACTTACTGTTCCAAATTTCGGAGACATCGGGCAATAAATGAGCATTTTATGGGCCCAAAACCATAAATCAAGAAAATGGTCTATATGGCAGCTATATCCAAATTTGAACTGATATGGACCAAATTGAAGAAATATGTCAAAGGGCCTAACACATCTCACTGTCCCAAATTTCAGCAAAATCGGATAATGAATGTGGCTATTATGGGCCTTACACCATAAATCGGAGGATCGATCTATATGGCAGCTATATCCAAATCTGGACCGATCTGAGCCAAATTGACAAAGGATGTCGAAGGGCCTAACACAACTCACTGTCCTAAATTTCAACAAAATCGGATAATAAATGTGGCTTTTGTGGGCCTAAGACCCTAAATCGGCGAATCGGTCTATATGAGGGCTATATCAAGATATAGTCCGATATAGCCCATCTTCGAACTTAACCTGCTTATGAACAAAAAAAGAATCTGTGCAAAATTTCAGCTCAATATCTCTATTTTTAAAGACTGTAGCGTGATTTCAACAGACAGACGGATGGACATGGCTAGATCGTCTTAGATTTTTACGCTGATCAAGAATATATATACTTTATAGGGTCGGAAATGGATATTTCGATGTGTTGCAAACGGAATGACAAAATGAATATACCCCCATCCTTTGGTGGTGGGTATAAAAATGAATCTGTGTTTGTTTGTTTTTTATTTGTTTGTGGGTTTGAAAATTAGTTTGTTCCGTGTAGACTCAAAAACGGCTAAACTGATTTCTTTAAAATTTTCACTGATTGTTCGGAGTGGTCCGGAAGAAGCGATAGGCTATATAATTCATTCGTATCTGAAGGGAGCGATCCCCCCCTTTACCCTAAAAGTACGACCCCAAAATAAAAGTGAATCGATCGGGACAATATGGGACTCAAATGGAAGGTAATCAGGGGTAGACTACGAATTTTATACTAACAATTGGATCTAAGTAACTAGGGGGCCGCCCCGACCCCAAAACCCCCTGAAATTGGTTTATTGAACGATAATGGCAATAAAAGATATTCGGGAGTAGAAAAATGGTGAGGAAGGAGGAAAAGGCTTTTTAGTTTGTTGAAGGGGGTGGACCCTCCACAGTTACCCCAAAAACACCACTTTAAATCAAAAGTGGACCGATGGGGACAATATGGGTATCAAATGAAAGGTATTGGGGAGTAGAATACGAATATGGTATTAAAAATTAGGATCAAGTATGCGAGGAATTGTCCAACCCCAAAAACTCCCCCAAACAAACATATTGGACGTAAATATCAATATGGGACACAAGTGAAATGTATTGACTACGAATCTTATATGTAAAAATCAATTTGTGTTTGTTTGTATGTTTGTGTGTTCCTTATAGACTCAGAAACGGCTGAACCGATTTTCTTGAAATTTTCACAGATGGTGCATAGTGATCCCATTTTTTGATATCTGAAAGGGGGCGGACCCTCCCCCTTACCCTAATTTTCAGAAACGCCAGATCTCGGAGATGGGTGGTGCGATTTAACGAAATTTGTGTGCTCTCATATAGTTCCCTAAAAATAAAAATTTGGTATCCAAAATTCGGAGGGGTACCTAGGGGGGCCGCCCTACCCTAAAACCTACCAAACACATATTAAGACCAATCACGACAATATGGGATTCAAATGAAAGGTATTTAGGATAAGAAAACGTATCTGATATCCAATTGTCGGACAAAGTGCTAGGGGGAGCCTCCCAACCCCCAAAACACCCCCAAATCGGACATATTTACCGACCATGGCAATATGGGACTCAAATGAAAGGTAGTTGCGAGTAGAATACGAATCTAATAACCAAATGTGGGACCATATTTCTGGGGGTCCACCTCTTTCCCAAAACACCCCCCAAACAGGAGTTATTTACTGACCATGGGGATACGGGGCTTAAATAAAAGGTATTTGAATGTAGAATACGAATCTGATATCCAAATATGGGACCAAGTGTTTGGGGGCCGCCTTTCCCCAAAAACATCCCCCAAAGGGTGCAAATTTACGACCATAGCAATATGGGGCTCAAATGAAAGGTCTTTGGGAGTAAAGTACGAATTTGATATCAATATTCGGGAAAAGTGTCTATGGGGCCACCCCACCCCATAACACCACCCAAATAGTAAGTATTTTCTGACTATTGCATTATGAGACTCAAATATGAGGGCTTTTAAAGTGGAAAACGAATCCGATATATATTTTCAAGGCCAATTCACTGAGTGGCCGCCCATCTTCCAAAACACCCCCAAGCCGGTCAAGTTTGCCGACTATCAAAATAAAGGTATTTGAAAATAGACCACTTATTTGATATCAACATTAGGGACTAACTGTTTAGGGGACGTTCCACCACCATAACAACCCCCATATAAGACGTATTTGCTCACCAAGACAATTTGGGTTTGAAAGAGAGTGGAACTAAATATTCATACTTTTTAGGGTCAATACCCCAAACCGGACATATTTGCTGACTTTTGCAATAAGGAGTTTTAATGAGATTAGAAAACGAATTTGATATCCAATTTTTAGGGCAATGGCAATATGGGGTTCAAATAAATCATATATAGATATATGAGAATAGAGTACTTTGCTGATATATTTTCCGGGCTTAGTGTTTGGGGGACCACCCCAATCGCCAAAACACCCCTAAAAAGGGCATATTTGTCCACCATGTCAATGTGGAGCTTAAATGAAAGGTATTGGGGGGGTAGAGCAAAAATTGATATCCATTTTCGCAAGAATTGATACCCAAAATACCCCACAAACAGCAATTTTTAGGGACCATAGCAATATGGGGCTCAAATAAAGGTTTTTGGGAGTAGAATACGAATTTGATATCCAAATGTAGGACCATGTATTTAGGGCATCACCCCTTTCCCAAAACACCGCCAAAAGAAAAAAATTTTAAACCATGCCAATATGTGGCTCAAATAAAAGGTATTTGAGATTAGAAAACGAATTTGATTACATATTTTGGCGCCATGTGTTTGGGGGACGCCCCATCCTGTAAACTCCTCTTAAGCCAATGTCAATATGGGGTTTAAATAAATGGTATTTGAAAGAAAAGCACCATGCTGATATTTTTTCAGGGCCAAGTATCTGGGGGACCGCCTCTCCCCACCCCTAAATCACTACTAAATGAGACATCATGAGAATATCGGTCTGAAATTAAGTATTTTAACAGTCGAGTACACCTTACATCCAAACTTAAATTCGTAGACCAATAAAGATCATATGGGATTCAGATAAAGGCACTTATATTGTTAAACTGTTAGTCAAGCGATATACCATTTTCGTAGCATGATGTTTCACTAAAAGATCTTTAATTGTCGAAAATAAATATTCCAAGGAAACTTTTGTTCCATATAAAGTAAAATAAGGCGCAGCGGAGCGGGCCCGGGTCAGCTAGTTTTGTATAAATGTTTAGCAGAATCCTTGGTGGTGGGTTCCCAAGATTCGGCCCGGCCGAACATAGCACGCTTTTAGTTGCTGTTAATAAAATACATTTTGCCTTTGATGAGAATTATTTTCACGTATTTTATTCCTTATTATTTGGAAACATTTTAACTTATTGATCCTTAATATTTAGTTTTCAGCGTCCACATATAAATTTGCCACAATTTGTAGTTGTTACTGATATTCTGTGAGGTGGTTCAACTCTCCAAGAGTTGGCATTTTTAACAAACGTGATGCAAATGCTCAGGAATACTATGACAAGTGAATATGATAGTTTCATTACAATCTTATAGTGCACTGTAGTATGTTAAAGTTGAATTCGTTATGATTAAATTGAAATTTTTTTCGAATAAGACATACATGTCATGATTCATGGCTTTATATATATATATATATAACAATGTGACCACAGAATTCTATCAGTGCATTGGTAATGAAATACAGTGCGCGGAATTAATATAGGTTCACCCAAAATTACCATGAAAAAAGCGAAATAAGTATAGGTTTATTAACGAAAGGTTACAAAGGTCTGAACATATTTTTAAAATTAGTAATTGTATTTATAAACATCGAAAATACGATTTTGTACCGAGAAGACCAAGTTAGGACTAACTTCTGTCGGTACTTTGGACTATACATTCTACCTATTTCCCATTGGTAAAAACCTTTCGCTCTAAGCTACCCCAGATGGGCTTTTTTTTGCACGTAGTATTTTGTTATGATATCCAACAACTGTGCCAAGTATGGTTCAAATCGGTTCATAACCTGATATTGCTGCCATATAAACCGATCTGGGGTCTTGACTTCTTGAGCCTCCAGAAAGCGCAATTCTTATCCGATTTGAATGAAATTTTGCACGACGTGTTTTGTTATGATATCCAACAACTGTGTCAAGTATGGTACAAATCGGTCTATAACCTGATATAGCTGTCATATAAACAGATCTGGGGACTTGACTTCTTGAGCTTCTAGAGGTCGCAATTCCTATCCGATTGGAATTTTTATTGCACGTAGTATTTTGTTATGATATCGAACAACTGTGCCAAGTATGGTTCAAATCGGTTCATAACCTGATATAGCTGCCATATAAACCGATCTGGGGTCTTGACTTCTTGAGCCTCCAAAGGTCGCAATTATTATCCGATTTGCCTGAAGTTTTGTACGACGGATCCTCTCATGACCATCAACATACGTGTTTATTATGGTCTGAATCGGTCTATAGCCCGATACAGCTCCTTTATAAAATGATCTCTCTATTTTATTTCTTGAGCCCCCAAAGGGCGCAATTCTTATTCGAGTTGGCAGCACATAAGTTAATTGTGGTCCAAACCGGACCATATCTTGATATCGCTCTAATAGTAGAGACAATCTTTTCTTATATCCGTTTTTGCCTAAGAAGAGATGCCGGGTAAAGAATCCGACAAATGCGATCCATGGTGAAGGGTATATAAGATTCGGCCCGGCCGAACTTAGCACGCTTTTACTTGTTAGAAATATTTTCGTAAAAATTTTGTCTTTGTGAAATTTAATTTATTTCGGTGTTCAAAAGAGATTATTAAAATTTTATATAGATGAAGTTTCATTACTGTAAGAGTATTGTCATTAAAAGGATTTCTTTACAATATTGTCATTAGAAAAAAATATTTAATAGGGTCCGGGCCGGAACAAAAAACTTTATTTTTCTTTATTAAGAAAAACATTTTTTTAAAATTGGGTCTAGAAGAAAACTTTTTTTAATTCCGTCTTCAAGAAATTAAAAGGTTTTTGAAATTACAGAGAAAATTTTGTTTCCAGAAAGTTTGTTGTTAATAAAAATAATTGTCAAAAATCTCAAAAAATTAAAAATAATATTGTAATTAGAAAAAATATCAAACATAAATTTAAGGAGTCTGGCCGTGGCCACAACCCTCTCATAGTGTTACACATTTTGCATTTTCAATCAAACATGTTCATATGTCCATATGTTGTCATTTCGATCAAATAATACTGTAAAATCGTCTTCGCATGAAGAACTTTCTAACAATGCATCTAATATGCCGTAACTTTTTCAATTTTTATACCCACCACTATAGGATGGGGTTATACTGATCTAGTCATTCCGTTTGTAACACCTCGAAATATTTGTCTAAAACCCCATGAGGTATATACAATATATTCTTCATCGTCTCCTTCTCCTTCCTGATGTCCGTCTGTCCGTCTATCGCTTGAAATTTTGCACACATACTATTTATAACTATTTATGTAGGTGGTTGGGAATTGCTGTCCAAATCGATCTATAATCTGATATAGCTCCCATATAAACCTATCTCCCGATTTGACATCTTCAGCCCCCGGAAGCCTCAATTTTTGTCCGCTATGGCTGAAATTTTACATGTGGTGTTGCGTTAAGACTACAACAATCGTGCCAAGTACGGTCCAGATCGGTTAAGAACATGATTTAGCTCCCATATAAACCGATCTCCCGCTTTGATTCATTGAGTCCTTACAAACCGCAATTTTTGTCCGATTTGGCTGAAATTTTGCACATTGTGTTGTGTTACGACTTCCAACAACTGTGCCAAATTTGGTCCAAATCGGTCTATATCGGGTTATGGACTGGTTTAGACCATACTTGGCACAGTTGGTGGATGTCGTAACAAAACAATACGTGAACAATTTCAGCCAATTCGGGTAATAATTGTGCCTGGCAGCTTTATAATCCCGACCGACCAACACAAATAAGAAGTATTTGTGCGAAATTTTAAGCGCTTAGCTTTACTCCTTCGAAAGTTAGCGTGCTTTCGACAGACAGACGGACGGACATGGCTAGATCGACCTGAAATGTCATGAAAATCAAGAATAAATATAATTTGTGGGGTCTTAGACGAATATTTCGAGGTGTTACAAACTGAATGACGAAATAAGTGTGACCCCATCCAATGGTGGATGGTATAAAAATCGAATTTCGCAGTCAGCGGTTTGTTGGCAATCTGACATATCGGAAATACTAAACCATTTCTCTGTTTGAAGTTTTAATTATGACACGCCATATTCACCGTTACGTCCACCGTGCGTTAGCGCAAATTTGGTGATTAGACATTTTAATCTCAAGGAAGGGTAACTTTTCATCCGCTTGTGATTCAATTTTGAAGGATGAGTTTTTCCCTACTGCAAAAGCCATATTGGCCCCCTGTCGTCTACACACCATGATTTTGCGTCAACAGACGAATGGTTTGTAATCAAAAAAAAAAAATGGTTTGTAAAAAAAATCGTTTTCACAAAAATAAAGTTTGTTTCACAAAAAAATTCAACATTTTATTTGCACTATACAGTAGTATAAGAACCACATTTAAATTTACTACAATTTCCTCCAGTTTTTAAATATGCAATGAAGTTGGGCCGGGGCTTCCGCGTTGCCTTCTTGCTATCACCGGGCAATACAGAAGTGATGAGTATGAATAAAAATAATATAATAAATTTATTCAAATATTTCATTGTCTTTGTAAATGCCTAGCTTATGATGGTTGGAAACGAACTAATGGAAGTATTTTTTCTTCAGTTGACTAAGGTTTACAATATGAGCGAATATAAAAGAAGAATGAATGGAAAGTACAAAGAATTCAGTGGGGACTTTTCAATATGCTACACAACACAGAGATTTTTTAAAGTATTTTTATTTATTTCAAAATATAATATTAGATCTACAATAAACAGTAGAAGTTTGATATAAATATATGATAATAAAAAAAATTTTTCACCAATGGATATTCCTTCAATAAGAGTTGCGACAATAATCATTATCCATTTAAAACTTCAGTACAAAACTTACGGCCTAGTCCACTAAATTTGATTTTTCTTTTTATACCTTCCATCATTATCTTATTTCGTCATTCTGTTTGTAAAGTATCGAAATATTTATTTGAGACCCAACAAAGTATATATGTATATTTTTGATCGTCTTGACATTCTAAGTCGATTTAGCCATGTCGGTCCGTCCGTCCGTCCTATTAAGAGATATCGGGCAAAAAAATGACAAATGAGATCTGTGGTGGAGGGTATGTAAGATTCGGCCCGGCCGAACTTTTCACGCTTTTATTGTCACTCGATTAAAAAAATTTGCTTATCGGCACGCCACTTGGAGCTTCTTATCTTTGAGCTAAATTTTCAATCAAACTCGCTCCACTAAGCTTTCTCTTTCAAGACGTAGAAAAATTTCACCTTTGTAACGTGACCTACTGTCCAATAGCTCTGATTCTGTACGTTCGTTGACCCTTTCCCTCTAACAGTTTAACACAATCTTGGATATTCCCACTTTACTAAATACATTTTTATCTATGGCAAACATAACCACTTAATCTACCTGTAACACCTTTGTTAAGGCCCGTCTCAGAGTGGGAAATTTAAAAAATAATACAGCAAACAACGGCAACGAAATTCCTGTATTTTATTTTTCTTTATTTTAAGAACCAATAGGTTGCCATAACAAAGATAACCTCATGATCAATTTTTACCATTCTGCCCTCTCTCTGTTCGTGGTGGTGGCTCCATTCAGTTGATTCATGTGCAAACAGAATAGATGGCGCTTATCGATAAGGGAAAGGTTTCGACTTTAATACCTAAAATGTTAATAAAATAATTTAAAAGTTCTCCGTTCCAAGTCGCCTCGGATCCTCGCGCAATAACAAATAAACGACTGAGAATTTGACATTTCTCCCATCAGTTAGAGCTTTTAGAGTCTATGCTGCTACTCGCTTGGAGCGGCTTAGCGCCTGTAACATTGATCATCATGTGTTGTCTATAACTGAATGTGGCGACCTGTTGAATAGTCAAAATTTTGATCAAATCAAATTACCATATTAAACGATTCTCAGTGGTAAAGCACCATTTAAAACTCTTGAACATGAAAGTGTTGCCCAGCAGTACGCTGTTTGGACTTTCCTAGGAAAAGAAGGCTCCTTGTTGATGAGCTAAAAATAACGGCTACCTTGACGTTAAGGTTTGCAACTGCTCCTATCACACTGAAAGTCATAACTTTGGGGGTATGGCGGCAGTGGCTTGTTAGGTAATTATAATTGATCAACTCTTTTGTGGTGAGGTGGTCCGCTAGATGTATGAGCAGAAGAAATATATCATATTCGCAGTCCACAACTTTATACTTTGAATTTTACCCCATATTGTCATAATTGGTGTATACAACCGTTTGGTGGGGGGCGCCTCACTCCATCTGCCACTTGAGCACAAATTTGAATGACGCACTACTTTTAAAAATATCTATCACTTGATCCCCTATTGTTTTAATGGGTCAAATAAACTATTGGAGGCGACTTTAGGAGGTAAAGCACCACCTAGATTTTTGGACATAGAGTATAATGACTTATTCTTAATCTGAAAACCAAATACCTTTAATTTGAGGCTCATCTAGCTATGATCGAATTATTTTCCCATTTGGGGAGGGGGCGATCCCCAATTACTTGGACCTCATTTTTTATGTCATATTCGTAGTCTAGTCTAGAATTTGAGCCCAAATTGATATTTACGTCCAATATGTTTGTTTGAAGGAGTTTTTTTTGGGTTGGACGACCCCTCGCATACTTGATCCCAATTTTTAATACCATATTTGTATTCTACTCCCAAATACCTTTCATTTGATACCCATATTGTCCCTATCGGTCCACTTTTGATTTTAACTGGTGTTTTTGATGAAACGGGGGAGGGTCCGCCCCTTTCAATATCATCAAACTAAAAAGCCTTTTTCTCCTTCCTGACCATTTTCGTAATCTATTCCCGAACATCTTTCATTCGAGTTCCATATTGTAATTGTCGTCCAATAAACCTATTTTAGGGGGTTTTGGGGTCGGGGAGGCCCCCCAGTTACTTGGACCTAATTTTTAATATGAAATTCGTAGTCTACTCTTGAATACCTTTCATTTCAATCTCATATTGTCCCGATCGGTTCACTTTTATTTTGGGGTCGTAATATCAATAAATTATATTGCCTATTGCTCCTTCCGAACCACTCCCCACAATCTGTGAAAATTGTAAAGAAATCTGTGAAAATTGTAAAGAAATTCAGCCGTTTTTGAGTCTATACGGAACAAACAAACCCACAAAAAAACAAACAAACACAAATTTATTTATATGTAAAGAGAGATTTACAACTATTTTTAATGTATAATAATTTTTGTTTTATCCGTTGATGGATTATATATTTAGAAATTGTATGTAAAGAAAAAATTCAAATAAAACACTACACATATGATTTAGAGCTTAAAAACTAGTTGTCAGATGTTAAAAGAAGGAAAAGGAGGCTATTGTGGTTCGAGCCACTAACATTTATGAAAGCTTACAATTTTATTAATATTCTTATCCTTCTCAGCAACATCCAAATCAATTCGAATATCCTACAACACATTGTGCAGGCGAAGGAAGTTTTTATTTATAAATAACTAGCCGAACTGGAACCCGCTCCGCTGCGCCTTCTTTAGCTCTCTACTATCTTTTTTGGGTGGGACCACCTCGCCTTGAATGCGGATATCGAATTCGTGCCATTGTAGCCTATGATGCTGAACGCGTTCGAATCCTGGCGAGAACATCGGACAAAGCGGCGTTTATCCCCTCTTATTGTTGGCGACATTTGCGAGGTAAAAGGCCATTTCGTCATTTTGGCCCAGATCGGTCCAGATTTGGATATAGGTGCCATATAGACCGATCCTCAGATTTAGGGTCTTAGGCCCATTAAAGCCGCATTTATTATCCGATTTTGCTGAAATTTGGGTCAGTGAGTTGCCTTAGGCCCTTCGACATCTTTTTTCAATTTGGCACTGATCGTTTCAGATTTGGATAAAGCTGCCATATAGACCGATCTCTCGGTTGAACAATGACTTGTACTTATAAGCATTTGGTCTAAATCGTTTGATGCATTTTCACTGGTTTTCTTTTGCCCTGGCCATTCAATGCGTGGTATGTTTTCTTTACTACTTTACGAGTAGTCATGCTAAATAATTCGAAGTAATCACAAAAAATGAGTTAAATTTACAAAGCTGAATCATTCTTTTTGACACATCGTCTATTTTAATAGGTACAATAATCTCAATATATGTACTCATATGCGATAAGATCGGTAAGCGATACATGCGGATATTTTTAAACAAAAATTGCAGCGCATGTAGTCTTGAGGTTTCGATTTCATTACAAATGTACACTAGGCCACAACATAGTGTTTCTAAAGGAATGTATCATAAAATTACAAAAAAAAAAAAAAATAAAAAACTAAAATTGAAACCAAAGAAAATATTTTAAAAGCAATTTCCTTAAAAAGGATTATTTGAAGCCATAAATAAATTTCAGTTGTCATACAAACACCACAGTAGTGCAGAGGTTTACATGCCCACTCATGACGCTGAACGCCTGCGTTCTCTCCAAATAGGTGTCGCTCTGAGCAAGCAGTTTGCACTCGACTATAAAAAGGGGGACCTTATCAATGAGCTTAAACTCATTGATATGTCAGAAGTTTGCCCCTGTTCCTTAATGGAATGTTCATGCTCAAATTTGCAAATTTGCAGTTATCTTCAAACATTAAAATCTTCCCTATGCCAAACAAACAATCCAGCCTAAGGTAAATTATTTTGATTATAAATATTACATATTCTCTGAATTGAATGGTTTTATTGAACATTCACAATTTGTACGATACAGAAGCCGGAGTTATTTTAATTCAAAATGAAATTAATATTGGGTCTTTTGACCATCATTTCGATAAGCTTAAGAGTAAGATTTATTGCTATATTCCACTCAGTAAAAAAAAAATTCAAACATTTTCTTTTAGTTCTCCCCAGCCTTAAGTTTGCTATCGAAATCCAATGACTTGCAATATCTTGATCAATTTGGCAAATTCAAAACTCTATTGGTCGATGTTCAACCCATTATTAAGAAAGTCATTGAGGACATACCTGCCGATTATACATATGACAAATATCATCAGGATTTGCAAAATATTTTAAAGAAAATCAATGAGAAATCTGGCAATGTTTGTTCTGAGAAACACTTCAATGATTTGGCTGAATTGGTTAAGCTGACTAAAGAATATTCAAAGAAAGGTGCTCCAGCTGAAGCGAAAAAAGTTTTAAGATTATTTGTGAAACACGGTCATCGGGATTATCTTAAAAAACAATGGTTTCGCTTGAAAAAAATTGATTTGGCTAAATTAAGGGAAAACATTCAACAGATGGATAAATCGGATAAAAAATTCAAAGCGTTGACTGAAATGTGTTAAGAAAGCGTAAGAATAGAGAGATGAGCAAATAAAAAATCGCGGTAAAATTTCATTTTTATATGGAAACTAGCTGGACCGGGCCTGCTCCGCTGCGCCTTCTTTTACAAAATTTTCCTTGGAATATTTATTTTCGACAATTAAAGAACTTTCAGTGAAATACGATGCTAGGAAAATAGTATATCGCTTGACAAACAGTTTAACAATATAAATACCTTTCATTTGAGCCACATATTGGTATGGTCGAAAAATTTTTACCCTTTGGGGGGTGTTTTGGGGAAGGGACGATGCCTTAAATACATGGTCCTACATTTGAATATCAAATTCGCATTCTACTCCCAAATACATATAATTGAGCCCCATATTGCAATGGTCAGTAAAAAATTGCTGTCTGTGGGGTATTTTGGGAAAGGGGTAGACCCCCAGAAATTTGCGCCCGGAAGTGGGTATCAATTCTTGCTCCACCCCCCAATACCTTTCATTTAAGTTCCACATTGATATGGTAGGTATATATGCTCGATTCAGGGGTGTTTTGGGGAGTGGGGTGGTCCCCCAATCACTAAGCCCTGAAAATATGTCAGCATATTCTAATATATTTGAACCCCATATTGCCATTGGCCTCAAAATTGGATATCAATTTTGTTTTCTAATCTCAAATACCATTCACTTAAACCCCTTAATGAAAAAGCCAGCAAACATGTCCCAAATACCCTTCATTTGAGCTCCATTTTTCCATAGTCGGCAAAATGACCGGTTTGGTGGGTGTTTTGGGGCATGGGGCGGCCACTCAGTGACATAGCAACGAAAATATATATCAGATTCGTGTTCTACTCTAAAATACCTCTTATTTGAGCCTCATATTGCAATGGTTAGCAAATACTTCCAATTTAGGTAGTGTTATGGGGGTGGGGTGGCCCCATAGATACATTTCCCGAACATTGATATCAGATTAAGACTAGTAACCTTTGTGCTAAATTTAGTGAGTATCAGTTAGCAAATGATCACATTTTTGCAATATTCGTTTAAATCTTATATATCTTATATATAAAAATCAATTTGTGTTTGTTTGTTTGTTTTTCTTTCACTGATGGTGCATAATGATCCCGTGGTGAAAATAGGGTACTAAATTTTTTGATATCTCAAGGGGGAGCGGACCCTCCCCCTTACCCTAATTTTCAAAAACATCAGATGCTCTCTTATAGTAAGTTACAAACAAAAATTTGATATCAAAATTTCGAATGGGGTACCTTGGGGGCGCCCCACCCCAAATCTACCAAATACATATATACACCAATCACGAAAATATGGGACTCAAATGAAAGGTATTTAAGATTAGAAAACGTATCTGTTATCCAATTGTCGAACCAACCCCCAAAGCACCCCTAAATCGGACATATTTACCGACCATGACAATATGGGATGCAAACGAAAGGTATTTGCAAGTAAAATAAGAATCTGATATCCATATTTGGGACAAAGTTTCTGGGGGTCGTCCCCTTCCCCAAAACATCCCCCAAACAGGACTTATTTACTGGCCATAGCATTATGGGGCTTATATTGGGTTGCCCAAAAAGTAATTGCGGATTTTTCAGATAGTCGGCGTTGACAAATTTTTTCACAGCTTGTGACTCTGTAATTGCATTCTTTCTTCTGTCAGTTATCAGCTGTTACTTTTAGCTTGCTGTAGAAAAAAAGTGTAAAAAAAGTATATTTGATTAAAGTTCATTCTAAGTTTTATTAAAAATGCATTTACTTTCTTTTAAAAAATCCGCAATTACTTTTTGGGCAATCCAATATATAAGGTATTAAATTCGTGGACCAAAAAAGATCATATGGGATTCAGATAAAGGCACATATATTGTTAAACTGTTTGTCAAGCGATATACTATTTTTGTAGCATGGTATTTAACTAAAAGCTCTAAAATTGTCGAAAATAATTATTCCAAGGAAAATTTTGTTCCATATAAAGTAAAAGGAGGCGCAGCGGAGCGGGGCCGGCCCAGCTAGTACCTCAATATGAAGGCTTTCTTCTAACTTCAACTTTGGGCCTATAAAATCAGCCTTTCTGATCGGATGAGAATTGCGATTTGTGCTTTATTCACAAATTTACATGCATAGACAGACTGGCGGACATAGCTAAAATCAGAATGTGATTCTTAGTCGATACGAATTCTTACCAATGATTATATTTGTATGCCTTCTGGGTGTTACAAGCTAAATTGCAAATTTGCCCATAAACATTCCTCTAAGGAAAAGGGGTAAACTGGAACAGGGACAGGGGTGTTACAAGCAAATACATTAAACTGTTATAAACTGTACCACAGTTTAAAAGCACTTATTATTATTTCTTATTTTCTAATGGGGCGTTGTTTTCTTCTTTCTTGGGTCCTTATCGGCCACAAGAAAATTTCAAACAATTTCCAAAGACACGTTCGAGGAAACCAAATTCACTTTCTCCTCCACAGCCATATGCACCATCGTCACCTCCTCCACCACCCATTTCTCCACAGCCTTTTCTTCCCCGGACACCTATTCACAGCGAATCCCCCTATCGCCTCTTTGTACACAGCCACTTCCTCCACCGTCAACTGCTCCACCGCAGCCATGCTCGTATGCCATTGAAATTGTGATAAGGCTCAACAACAGAAATGAAACAGTTATCAGTGTAACAAATTGATACAACATTGTATGTCTTCTAAAATCGTTATAATTGAGTAAGAGAATAAAAATTATTTCCAAAGGGGTGATTCCTTAACCATCCACTGTGGTTTCTGCAATGTCCATGTTTCCTTGTTATAGCCACCACCATTAGATGGGGGTATACTAATCTAGTCATTCCGTTTGTAACACCTCGAAATATTCGTTTAAGACCCCATGAAGTACATATATTCTTCATCGTCTCGACGTTCTGATTCGAAATGACAATGTCCGTCTGTCCGTATGTCGAAATCACGATAGTCGTCGAACGCGTAAAGCTAACCGCTTGAAATTTTGCACAGATACCAAGTATTTATGTAGGTCATTGGGGATTGCAAATGGGTCATATCGGTTCAGATTTAGATATAGCTCCCATATAAACTGATCTCCCGATTTGACTTCTTGAGTCCCTGGAAGCCAAAATTTTTGTCTGATTTGTCTGAAATTTTGCACATAGTGTTCTGTTATGACAAATCGTTAACCTGATATAGCTCCCATATTAACCGATCTCCCGATTTGATTTCTCGAGCCCCTGGAAACCCCGATTTTTGCTGAAATTTTGCACGTGGTGTTGTGTTACGACTTCCAAAAACTGTGCCAAGTACGGTCCAATTCGGTCTATAACCTCATATAGCTCCCATATAAACCGATCTCCCGATTTGACTTTTTGAGCCCTTACAAGCCGCAATTTTATTCCGATTTGGCTAAAGTTTAGCATGAAATGTTTTCTTACTACTTCCAACAACTGTACCGAGTACGGCCTAAATCGGTCTATAACCCAATATTCGGCACGGCCGAACTTAGCACGCTTTTACTTGTTTTAGTTATAGGCTACAGCACTACTGCGGTGCTAGGTATTCATACTTTATGCATTTGTTTGCAACACCCAGAAGGAAGGGAGAAAGATGTACGCATCAATATATTGTAGAATCCGCCTCGCTGCCCATATTAATTTGTTGGGTCTCAGATCAATAGTCAATAGTACCTCCGATCGCCTTAAGTTTTCGCACCAACCTTCTAATTGGGCTCAAGACGAAGTCAGTTGAAATTTAGGAAAGGCAAATTTGTCCAATACACCCGGAAAAGAGCCATTGGCAAAGGTTTGGGGTTTAATCCACGTGTCATGCACTTGCTTTATACTGTGTCTGTCAGACCTATAATACTATATGGTGTTGTAGTCTGGTGGACGAAACCAAACGATGGTTTGTTTGTGCATCACAGCCACGCTGAGGATGACACCATATAGTATACCGAATTTAATGCTTAAATTATTGCCAGAACATTGTGGTTAATGTCCAGAATATTGTGGCTACACTCAACCAAATTCCTTATTCAAAATGGCAAAAATGTTTGCTAAAATAATCGTGTTTGTCTGCTGAAAATGGGGAGTCAGAAACGACTGTTCTCTCAAAAATTTTATTATACCCTCCTCCATAGGATGTTTTCCGTTTGTAACACATCCAAATATTGATCTGAGACCCACAAAGTATATATATTCTTGATTGTCTTGACATTCTAAGTCAATTTAGCCCTGTCCGTCCGTCTGCCCGTACATCCGTCTGTCGAAAGCACATTAACTTTTGAAGGAATAAAGCTAGGAGCTTCAAATTTTGCACGAATATTTCTTATTAGCGTAGGTCGGTTAAGATTTTAAGTGGGTTATATCGGTCCATATGGGATGACTATGAGCACCACACAGGCTGGAACTTTGAGCTCCGACTTGTGTGGTACCCATCGTTATCACGGGAAGCTTAGCTTCCCACAGGTTGCGGATGGTGGAAAGCTCCGTTTTTATGCGGAGTAGCTGCAAATGCGGCCGCGGGCAGTCAGCGATTTTCGAGAGGAGAGTCTCAGTGAGGAGCCAGGTGGCACTGGCTCTTAACTAAATACTGAGTGCCAATGATACTCAAGATGACAAGGCGAGTTATTGGCGCCTTCAAATAACCAATGGCCAACATCAGCGTCTGTTCCCAGGTTAGGGGCGGCTGGCGGCGAGCGTCGGATCTTGGAGCAAGCGGCTCGCCACAACGTGGGATACGTGTGCAATCCCACAAAACCCATGCGGTTGGGGCGCTGGGCCAGTAACCCGCCCCCGGAAAACATAGAACTACTATGAAAAACAAAGGAATAGTAAAAACGGACCCCCCCAACGTTGATGACCCACGCAAACGAAGAAAGGACCATGATTTGCGGATCTGCACCTGGAATGTCCGCACTCTTTATAGAGAAGGTGCAGTATACGCGCTGGCGGATGTATTAGAGAAGTACAAGGCAGACATAACCGCCTTACAGGAAGTGCGATGGACTGGCAATGGCGTCACTACAACACCAAACGGTGACGAACTATACTATAGCTGCCATAACTCGAGGCATGAATTTGGCTGCGGATTTGTGGTTAGTCGAAGACTGAAACACCTAGTCTCCAGCTTTACTCCGGTGGATGAGAGGCTAGCCACAATCCGCATAAAAGCCAAATTCTTCCACATCAGTCTTATTTGTGCCCATGCCCCGACGGAAGACAAAGACGAGCAGACCAAGGATATTTTCTACGAGCGCCTAGAGAGAGAATATGACCGCTGCCCCGCCCATGATATTAAAATCAATCTGGGAGATTTTAATGCGAAAATAGGGAAGGAAGAAATTTTTGGTCCAACTGTCGGAAAGTTTAGCCTTCACGAGATAACGTCCAATAATGGGTTGAGGCTGATAGATTCCGCCGAGGCAAAATCATGTTTGTTTGTTTGATTTTTTGTTTGTTTGTTTGTATGTATATATAAAAATGAATTTGTGTTTGTTTGTTTGTTTATTTGTATGTTTGTTTGTTTGTATGTTTGTTTGTGAGTTTGTAAATTTGTTTGTTCGGTATAGACTCTAAAACGGCTGAACCGATTTCTTTCACATTTTCACAGATTGTGGGGAATAATCCGTACCCTAAAAGTACGACCCCAATATAAAAGTGAGCCTCAAATTAAATGTATGAATATAACATGTCCAAGAATCCTCGTGGTGCTTTACTTTCTAAAGTCGCCTCCAATAGTTTAATTAACCTACTAAAGTGATAGATATTTTTAACTGGAGTACGCTATTCAAATTTGTGCTCAAGTGGCAGATGGAGTGAGGCGCACGATTGTCCTACGCCCCTACCAAACGGCTGTATACACCAATAATGACAATATGGGATTCAATTCAAAGTATAAGTTTGTGGACTGCGAATATGAAATCTTTATTCTGCTCATATATCCAGCGGACCACCGCACCCCAAAACAGTTGATCAGTTATAAAGACCTAATAGGACACTGCCGCCATACCTCCAAAGTTATGACGTTCAGTGTGATGGGAGCAATTGCACACCTTAACGTCATGGTGGCCGCCAGTTTTAGCTCATCGACAAGAAGCCTTCTTTCCCCAGACAAATCCAAACAACATGCTGTTGGGCGATTTAATTACTAAAAGTTTTACACGGTTTAATTACTAAGAACTGTCGCCACCGCATCTAATATAAAGACCGGCAAATTAATTCTTTACCACTGAAAATCGTTTAATGTGGCAATTTGATTGGATTTCAAAAGGCTAAAATATAACCAACAGGTAGCCATATAATCAGTTATAGACAACTAACACATGATGATCAATGTTATAGGCGCTAAGCCGCTCCAAGCGAGTAGCAAAATTGCAGCTATTTCAAGTTATCAACTGATTCGGACCATGCTTGGTTATGCTGTTGGAGTAAAAGTAATTGTGTAAAATGTCAGCAAAAATTTAATAAGAACTGAGCCCTATAGTGGCTCAAGAATTGAAATCGTGGAAGGTTATAGGAGAAGTCGTTAAAATAATGTTTAGCCAAATCGCATAAGAATTGCGCCCTCTAGAGGTTGAAAGAGTCATATTAGGAGATCGGTTTATATGGGAGCTATACCAAGTTTTAAACAGGTTTGAAACATACTTAGCACAGATGTTGGAAGTCATAACAAAATATCTTACACAACATTTGAGACAAATCGGATACGAATTGAAGCGTTTAGGGGCTCAAGAGGTCAAGATCCAAGATCGGTTAAATGGCAGCTTTATCAAAACATAGACCAATATGACCCATTTACAATCCCAACTGATCTACACTAATAAGAAGTATTTGTGCAAAATTTCATGCCAGCTTTATCCCTACGAAAGTAAGAAAACTCGTTTCGACAGATGGACGGACCGACATAGCTAAATCGACTTAGAATGTCAAAACGATCAAAAATATACATATACATTTTGTTGGGTCTCAGATAAATATTTCGATGTTTTAAAGCCTATAATGCTTACCCATGCGCAACGGTGACATTAGATAGGCCGACAAAACTGGAAATTCGATGGAATTGATCATTGAAAAATTGACAAAATGATGGCAATGTGATGGAAATCAACATAGAGCATCACCAACAATAAATTGAGCGCCATCTATTGGGAGATAGAAATTATTTTAATAGCCAACCAAACCATAAAAAAGAAAACAAGTAAAAGCGTGCTAAGTTCGGCCGGGCCGAATCTTATATACCCTCCACCACGGATCGCATTTGTCGAGTTCTTTTCCCGGCATCTCTTCTTAGGCTAAAAAGGATATAAGAAAAGAGTTGCTCTGCTATTAGAGCGATATCAAGATATGGTCCGGTTCGGACCACAATTAAATTATATGTTGGAGACCTGTGTACAATTTCAGCCAATTCGTATAAGAATTGCGCCCATTGGGGCTCACGAAGTAAAATAGAGAGAACGATTTATATGGGATCTGTATCGGGCTATAGACCGATTCAGAACATAATAAACACGTTTGTTGATGGTCATGAGAGGATCCGTCGTACAAAAGTTCAGGCATATCGGATAATAATTGCGATCTCTAGGGGTCAAGAAGTCAAGATCCCAGATCGGTTTATTTGGCAGCTATAACAGGTTATGAACCGATTTGAACCTTTTTTGAGACAGTTGTTGAAAGTAAAAATAAAATACGTCATGCAAAATTTCAGCCAAATCGGATAGGAATTGCGCCCTCCAGAAGCTCAAGAATTCAAATCCCCAGATCTGTTTATATGACAGCTATATCAGGTTATGGACCGATTTCAACCATACTTGGCACAGTTGTTGGATATCATGACAAAATACTTCGTGCAAAAACTCATTCAAATCGGATAAGAATTGTGCGCTCTAGAGGCTCAAGAAGTCAAGACCCAAGATCGGTTTATATGGCAGCTATATCAGGTTATGAACCGATTTAAACCATACTTAGCACAGTTGTTGGGTATCATAACAAAACAGGTCGTGCGAAATTCCATTCTAATCGGATAAGAATTGCGCCCTCTAGAGGCTCAAGAAGTCAAGACCCAAGATCGGTTTATATGGCAGCTATATCAGGTTATGGACCGATTTAAACCATACTTGGCACAGTTGTTGGATATTATAACGAAACACGTCGTGCAAAATTTCATTCTGATCGGATAAGAATTGGGCACGCTAGAGGCTCAGGATGTCAAGACCCAAGATCGGTTTATATGGCAGCTATATCAGGTTATAGACCGATTTAAACCATACTTGACACAGTTGTTGGATATAATAATAAAACACGTGGTGCAAAATTTCATCTCAATCGGATAAGAATTGCGCACTCTACAGGCTCAAGAAGTCAAGACCCCCGATCGGTTTATATGGCAGCTATATCAGGTTATGGACCGATTTGAACCACACTTGGCACAATTGTTGGATATCATAAGAAAACATGTCGTGCAAAATTTCATATCAATCGGATAAGAATTGCGCACTCTAGAGGCTCAAGAAGTCAAGACCCAAGATCGGTTTATATGGCAGCTATATCAAAACATGGACCGATATGGCCCATTTACAATACCAACCGACCTACACTAATAAGAAGTATTTGTGCAAAATTTCAAGCGGCTAGCTTTACTCGTTCGGAAGTTAGCGTGCTTTCGACAGACAGACGGACGGACGGACGGACGGACGGACGGACGGACGGACAGACGGACGGACATGGCTAGATCGACATAAAATTTCACGACGATCAAGAATATATATACTTTATGGGGTCTCAGACGAATATTTCGAGTAGTTACAAACAGAATGACGAAATTAGTATACCCCCCATCTTATGGTGGAGGGTATAAAAAGAGCGAGAGAGAGTGTGTGTTCAAAGTTGATCATATACTTTTCACTACTGTTTTGACATGTTGTTCGTCTTTCAAATAAATAAAATATTGGAACTAACCTTTGACTGTTTTTGGTATTGTTTTTATACCCACCACCGCAGGATGGGGATAAATTCATTTTGTCATTCCGTTTGCAACACATCGAAATATCCATTTCCGACCCTATAAAGTATATATATTCCTGATCAGCGTAAAAATCTAAGACGATCTAGACATTTCCGTCCGTCTGTCTGTTGAAATCACGATACAGTCTTTAAAAATAGAGATATTGAGCTGAAACTTTGCACAGATTCATTTCTTGTCCATAAGCAAGTTAAGTTCGAAGATGGGCTATATCGGAATATAGCTTGATACAGCCCCCATATAGACCGATCCGCCGATTTAGGGTCTTAGGCCCATAAAAGCCACATTTATTATCCGATTTTACTGAAATTTGCGACAGTGAGTTGAGTTAGGCCCTTCGATATCCTTTGGCTCAGATCGGCCTAGATTTGGATATAGCTGCCATATAGACCAATCCTCCGATTTAGGATCTTAGGCCCATAAAAGCCACATTTATTATCCGATTTTGCTGAAATTTGCGACAGTGAGTTGTGTTAGGCCCTGCAACATCTTCCGTCAGATCGGTGCAGATTTGGATATAGCTGCCATATAGACCGATCCTCCGATTTAAGGTCTTAGGCCCATAAGAGCCACATTTATTATCCGATTTTGCTGAAATTTGGGACAGTGAGTTGTGTTAGGCCCTTCGACATCTTCCGTCAATTTGGTTTAGATCGGTGCAGATTTGGATATAGCTGCCATATAGACCGATCCTCCGATTTAGGGTCTTGGGCCCATAATAGCCACATTTATTATCCGATTTTGTTGAAATTTGGGACAGTAAGTTGTGTTGAGCCCTTTGACATCTTTCTTCAATTTGGCCCACGTCAGCCCAGATTTGGATATAGCTGCCATATAGATCGATCCTCCGATTTAGGGTCTTAGGCCCATAAAAGACACATTTATTATCCGATTTCGCTGAAATTTCGGGCAGTGAGTTGTGTTAGGCCCTTCGACATACTTCGTCAATTTGGCCCAGATCGATCCAGATTTGGATATAGCTGCCATATAGAACGAACTATCGATTTAAGGTTTTGGGGCCATGAAAGGCGCATTTATTGCCCGATGTCGCCGAAATTTGGGATAGTGAGTTAAAATATGCCCCTTGACATACTTCTGCAATATGGTACAGATCAGTCCAGATTTGGATATAGCAGCTATATAGACCGATCCTCCGATTTTGGGTCTTAGACCCATAAAAGCCACATTTATTATCCGATTTTGACGAAATTTGGGACAGTGAATTATGTTAGGCCCTCCGACATCTATCTTCAATTTGGCCCACATCGGTCCAGATTTGGATATAGCTGCCATATAGACCGATCCTCCGATTTAGGTCTTAGGCCCATAAAAGACACATTTATTATCCGATTTGGCCCAGATCGGTCCAGATTTGGATATAGCTGCCATATAGAACGAACTATCGATTTAAGGTTTTGGGGCCATTAAAGGCGCATTTATTGCCCGATGTCGCCGAAATTTGGGACAGTGAGTTAAAATATGCCCCTTGACATACTTCTGCAATATGGTACAGATCAGTCCAGATTTGGATATAGCAGCTATATAGACCGATCCTCCGATTTTGGGTCTTAGACCCATAAAAGCCACATTTATTATCCGATTTTGACGAAATTTGGGACAGTGAATTATGTTAGGCCCTTCGACATCTATCTTCAATTTGGCCCAGATCGGTTCAGATTTAGATATAGCTGCCATATAGACCGATTTCTTGATTTAAAATTTTGGGCCCATAAAAGGCGCATTTATTGCCCGATGTCGCCGAAATTTAGGACAGTGAATTAAGTTAAGCCCCGTGACATACTTCTGCAATATCGCACAGATCGGTCCAGATTTGGATATAGCTGCCATATAGACCGATCTCTCGGTTTTAGGTTTTGGTGCCATAAAAGGCGCATTTATTGTCCGATTTCGCAGACATTTGGGACAGTGCGTTGTGTTAGACTCTTCGACATGTTTCTGCTACTTGACTCAAGTCGGTGCAGATTGGGCTATAGCTGCCATGTACACCGATCTCTCGATTTAAAGTTTTGGCCCCATAAAAGGCGCATTTATAATCCGATATCACTGAAATTTGACACAGTGACTTATGTTAGGCTTTTCGACATCTGTGTTGTATATGGTTCAGATCGGTTTATGTTTAGATATAGCTACTAAAAAGACCAATATTTTGTTATACACAATTGAACAATGACTTGTAGTTTTTACTATTTAGTCCAAATCGGAACATATTTCGATATAACTGGGACATAAGGTATGCAATTTTCACTGGATTTTGATGGAAGGTGGTTTATATATATACCCGAGGTGGTGGGTATCCAAAGTTCGGCCCGGCCGAACTTAACGCCTTTTTACTTGTTGAAAAATGTTTTTATACCCAAGATATCTGCAAAATTATTAATACCAAAAAAAGTATTTATTGGGTATTTTCCCAGTAAACACCTAAGCTTTAGGTATTTACCGGGTAGAAATCCATCTCTATGAATGGACAGTCTTTTGTGTGATGCTGATTGGCGCATAACAAACACGCTGAGCGTCTACTGCAGTTTTCACCTTCGTGACCGTACATGGGGCAATTCCAGCACTGCGTTGGTTTTTATTTTCTCCATGTAATGATTAAGTTTTGAATGGTCTTCACATTATGCAAATTTCTCTGAGTTTAAGGAAGCCATCCAGTAATGAGACGAAAGAAGAAAAACAATTAGACTTCTCTTTTCAAGAATAAAAGCTCTGTGTCTCACACTCCCAGTACTCTTGAGTAATATAAATCGAGGATTTCTTAGTCCACGAAGCATTCGTCCATACTCCCATGATTCGTGGATAAAAACCACGTCAACTACTCCTACCATCAGAAAGACCATTACTGCCACCTCCTCTCCCAAGCGTTCGCTGTGATAGGCCGACATGCTTAGTATAATTGTTAAATGTTTTTGTTTATTTTCTGTCTAAAAGAAATTCATATTTCACTTCATTCTATTATACCCACCACCGAAGGATGGGGGTATATTCATTTTGTCATTCCGTTTGCAACACATCGAAATATCCATTTCCGACCCTATAAAATCTAAGACGATCTAGACATGTCCGTCCGTCTGTCCGTCTGTCTGTTGAAATCACGCTACAGTCTTCAAAAATGGAGATATTGAGCTGAAATTTTGCACAGATTATTTTTTTGTCCATAAGCAGGTTAAGTTCGAAGATGGGCTATATCGGACTATATCTTGATATAGCCCCCATATAGACCGATCCTCCGATTTAGGGTCTTAGGCCAATAAAAGCCACATTTATTATCCGATTTTGCTGAAATTTTGGACAGTGAGTTGTGTTAGGCCCTTCGACATCCTTCGTCAGTTTTGCTCAGATCGGTTCAGATTTGGATATAGCTGTCATATAGACCGATCTTCCGATTTAGGGTCTTAGGCCCATAAAAGCCACATTTATTGTCCAATTTTGCTGAAATTTGGGACAGTTAGTTGTGTTAGGCCCTTCAACATCTTTCGTCAATTTGGCCCAGATCGGTCCAGATTTGGATGTAGCTGCCGTATAGACCGATCCTCCGATTGAGGGTCTTAGGCCCATAAAATCCCCATTTACAATCCGATTTCGCTGAAATTTGGGACAGTGAGTTGTGTTAGGCCCTTTGACATCTTTCTTCAATTTGGTTCATATCGGTTCAGATTTGGATATAGCTGCTATATAGACCGATTTCTTGATTTATGGTTTTGGACCCATAAAATGCTCATTTATTGTCCGATGTCGCCGAAATTTGGGACAGCAAATTAAGTTAAGCTCCTTGACATACTTCTGCAATATCGCACAGATCGGTCCAGATTTGAATATAGCTGCCACATAGACCGATCTCTCGATTTAAGGTTTTGGGACCATAAAAGTGGCATTTATTGTCCGATTTCGCCGAAATTTAGAACATTGCTTTGTATTAGGCTCTTCGACATTTTTATGCAAATTGATTTCACTGAAATTTGACACAGTAACTTATGTTAGGCTTTTCGTCATGCGTGTCGTATAAGTTCAGATCGGTTTATTTTAAGATATAGCTAGTGTACTTATTAGTATATGGTCCATATCGGAACTTATTTTGATATAACTGATATGGGGCATAAGGTATGAAATTTTCACCGAATTTTGATGAAAGATGGTTTACATATATACCCGAGGTGGTGGGTATCAAAAGTTCGGCCCGGCCGAACTTACCGCCTTTTTACTTGTTTTTTATTGTTGCACTTTTTTTCACTTTTCGACTTAATTATTTCTTTTAATAAAATAAAAAAAATTTAACTCATTTTGGAGTTTGTTGAGCATCACCAGATTGTTTTTTTGTTTTTTTTTTTATTAACTATCATAAGAAAATTTGCCACAATTACAAAGGGCTTCTCCAAAATTTGCTATGAACCCTGTTTCTTAAAGTCGCTTTTTTCAATTTTGTATTTGTTTTATATTTTTAGATTTTAAATTAGTATGTTGTAAATTTTGCTCCTTTTTCTAATGAATTGATTTTTAAAATTTCATATTATTTCTTGTTTACTTCTAGCATTGCTTTTTCTTTCCTTATTTCTTAACGGCCACAAGAATATTTCCTACAATTTCTGAGTACTTGTCCAAGGCCGCCGCCTCCTCCGCCTCCACCGCCTCCTCCACCACCGCCTCCTCCACCACCACCTCCTCCACCGCCACCATATGTCATGGAAAATGTGATTATGCTCAACAACAGAAACGAGACATTTACACGTTTGATAAGTTGATACATCATTGTAGACTTTCAAAGCAATTATAAATGAATATCAGAATAAAAAGCTATTTCTTTTGGGGTTTTTGCTTAAACGATCCAATGCGGTTTTCCACAATATGAGGGGGATATACTTAGCTAATTATTCCGCTTGTAACACCCTGAAATGTTAATCGACCGAGCCACATTTGTCCGTCCGTCTGTTAAATATAAAACGTGCAAAGTTCGTCCGAGGCCGAACTTTGGATACCCACCACCATGGATATAAAGGGTGATTTTTTAGCTACTATCTTCTTCGCAACACTGGTTTAAGCAGCTCACGCACATTTAGTGTTTTGTTTCACTCGCAAACATTTTCAGTTTGGTCTATAATTTAACAATGAATCGTCTTAAAAACGCACAACGCTTGCAAATTATTGAATTTTATTATCAATATGCGTGCTCTGTTAAGAAAGTTCATCGCGTGTTTCTTATTTTTCAGCAACGAAGCTCATTTTTGGCTCAATGGGTACGCAAATAAGCAGAATTGTCGATTTAGAGTGAAGATCAACCAGAAGCATTGCAAGAGCTACCAATGCATCCAGAAAAAGTCACATTTTGTTGTGGTTTATGGGCTGGTGGCATCTTTGGACCGTACTTCTTCGAGGATGATGCGAATCGTAACTGTGAATGGTGAGCGCTATCGTGAGCTGATATCCAACTTTTTTTTGCCCAAAATGCAAGAACTTAACTTGCATGACATGTGGTTTTCACAAGACGGTGCCACATATTGCGAGGCGAGTTCGGTGAACATTTTATTTCACGTTGGCCGCCTATATCATGCGATTTAACGACTTTAGACTATTTTTATGTGGGGCTAAGCTAAAGCTCATGTGATTTAATGTGTTTTCTTTTTGAAAACTTTCTTATAGCTCTTAAAAAATCACCCTTTGTAAATTATACTCTTTTTTAATAACTCCACTACCATATCCATACTTTACTTACTTTAATATGCTATGACAGAAAATTTGTTTCACTAGCCGATCGTAGAATAGTGTTCCAGGCGCCTCGATCTTCTGCGCTTATTTTACAATCCCTGATACCATGTCTAGAGGTGTCTCCCACCACTTGATCTTTCCATCGGGCTTTTGGACTTCCCGGCTTGCGTACACCACCGTGTTTGCTTTCAAAAGACTTCTTTGCTGGAGCTTCTTCATCCATCTAGCTAACGCAGCCGTTGAATTTTGATGCGTAACTATACTTTCGCCGTCATACAGCTCGTGGCTCATAGCTATATTATCCATTAACGGAAACTGATCTATATATTTTACGAAGAATGTTTCTCTCAAATACTCCAAGCACTGCCTCATCTGCCTTCACAAGTACCCTTGCCTCAGAACCATATAACACCACGGGTAGTATCAGTACCGTGTATGATGTAATCTTCGCCTGTCGAGAGGTGGACTTGTTTCAAAATTGTTTACGTAATTTAAAGTAGCATCTGTTTTCCAGTATTATTCTTCGCTTTATCTCAAAACTGGTATCATTTGTTTCGGTTACGGCGGGGTGCTGGTGACTATCTCAAAGTTGTGGTTCTCAACTCTTTCCATTTTCTTTATCTGCTCGGTTGTATAAGGCGTTTTGGGAGTTGAAATCATCTATTTCGTCTTATCTCCGTTTACTGCCAGACCCATTTTCACTGAATAAGAGTGCAGCACGAATATGATATCCATATTTGAGTCAAAATGTCTGAGTGCCATCCCTCCCTAAAAAAGCACTTCTCATAACCCTAATTTTCAAAACCAACAGATCTCGGAGATTGGTAAAGCGATTCGTTCGAAATTTTTTTTTGCACTCTCACAGTCAAAACAAAACATGGTTTCTATTGTTGGGGTCGGGTGCCTCGCCGGCCGTCAAAATCCCGCCAAACGGGTATATAGACCAATCACGACAATATAGAGCTCAAACGAAAGGTGCTTGAGAGAAAACAAGTAAAAAGGCGTTAAGTTCGGCCGGGCCGAACTTTGGATACCCTCCACCTCGGGTATATATGTAAACCACCTTTCATCAAAATTCGGTGAAAATTTCATACCTTATACTCATATACCTCATACCGATCTGAACTATATACGACACGATGTCGAAAAGCCGAACATAAGTCACTGTGTCAAATTTCAGTGAAATCGGATTATAAATGCGCCTTTTATGGGGCCAAGACTTTAAATCGAGATATCGGTCTACATGACAGCTATATCCAAATCTGGGCCGATTTAGGCCAAGTTGCATAAACATGTCGAAAAGCCTAACACAAAGCGAAATCGGCGAAATCGAACAATAAATGCCTCTTTTATGGGCTCTAAACCTTAAATCGAGAGATCGGTCTATATGGCAGCTATATGCAAATCTGGACCGATCTGGGCAAAATTGAAGAAGGACGTCGAAGAGCCTAACCAAACTCACTGTGTCAAATTTCAGCGACATCGTACAATATATGCGTCTTTTATCGCCCCAAAACCTAAAACCTAGATATCGGTCTATATGGCAGCTATATCCAATTCTGGACCGATCTGTGCGACATTGCAGAAGTATGTCAAGGGGCTTAACTTAACTCACGGTTCCAAATTTCGGCGACATCAGACAATAAATGAGCATTTTATGGGCCCAAAACCATAAATCAAGAAATCGGTCTATATGGCAGCTATATCTAAATCCGAACTGATCTGGACCAAATTAAAGAAATATGTCAAAGGGCCTAACACAACTCACTGTCCCAAATTTCAGCAAAATCGGATAATGAATGTGGCTTTTATGGGCCTTACACCCTAAATCGGAGGATCGATCTATATGGCAGCTATATCCAAATCTGGACCGATCTGAGCCAAATTAACAAAGGATGTCGATGGGCCTTACACAATTCACTGTCCCGAATTTCATCACAATCGGATAATAAATGTGGCTTTTGTGGGCCTAAGACCCTTAACCAGAGGATCGGTCTATATGGCAGCTATATCCAAATCTGAACCCATCTGGGTCAATTTAACGAAGGAAGTCGAAGGGCCTAAGACAACTCACTGTTCCAAATTTCAGTGAAATCGGATAATAAATGTGGCTTTTATGGGCCTAAGACCCTAAATCTGAGGATCGGTCTATATGGCAGCTATATCCAAATCTGTACCGATCTGAGCCAAATTGACGAAGGATGTCGAAGGGCCTTACACAACTCACTACTCCAAATTTCAACAAAATCGGATAATAAATGTGGTTTTTATGGGCCTAAGACCCTAAATCGACGGATCGGTCTATATGGGGGCTATATCAAGATATAGTCCGATATAGCCCATCTTCGAACTTAACCTGCTTAAGGACAAAAACAGAATCTGTGCAAAGTTTCAGCTCAGTATCTCTATTTTTAAAGAGTAGCGTGATTTCAACAGACAGACGGACGCACATGGCTAGATCGTCTTAGAGTTTCACGCTGATCTAGAATATATATACTCTATAGGGTCGGCAATGGATATTTCGATGTGTGTGTAAAATTAATGTACCCCCATCCTTCGGTAGTGAGTATAAAAGACAGCCTATACATTACAAGGTCTTGCTTTTTTAACTTGTCATACGCGATATATGGTATCCATGGACGGTAAGACTCTTCTGGGCTGCTTTTGTTTCCAATACACAACTCATGATTTATATTTACATTGTTTCCTTTCCAATTGTCTTTAGAATTGTGGTTTAGGCAATGACGCTTTTGCATACATTTATTTTCAGTCATTGAAGTCTTCTCCCTCAATAGCATCATCCAAATAAGTGCTGAATTTACTAACATATAATGGAGCGTAATAGAGAAATTTTCTTAACATTTCTTAAAATTGTTTTTTTCATAAGCATTTTAATGCTGGCATTGATTGTCGATGTCAAGAAATCGCGTACTTCGTTTAAAAATTGGTTAAAAGCTGGTGCCAATTGTGGAAAGTGGAAGTGTGGCCGTTAAAGTTAATTTAGTACTTATTTTTCATTATGTGAAGACTTTAATAAAATGAATATATTTTGAAACAGAAATTTGCCTGTTCTTCAAATGTTTGAGCGATATATTTTGACATGCAGAAGGAGTGGAACTTTGTCTTATTTACTGGAAAGTCAGATTCATAAAGCAAAAACTAACAACAAGTTGTCAAGGGGTGTCTCTTTCGACATTCCATGGAGTGAGATTACCTCCCCACTACAGAGGCCACCGTAGCGCAGAGGTTAGCATGTCCTTCTGAGACGCTGAACGCCTGGCGAGAACCTCATTAACAAATTTTCAGCGGTGGCTATTCCCTCCTAATGCTGGCGACATTTGTGAGGTACTGTACCATCTGGTATGGAGGGCCATGTAAAAACTTCTCCAAAAAGAGGTGTTGCACTGCAACACGCAGTTCGGACTCGGCTACAAAAAGCAGGCTCCTTATCATTGAGTATGAAGTTGAATTGGACAGCACTCAGTGGTTTGCACTGTTCCTTAATGGAATGTTCAATTATATTTGCATTGCAACAGCTGCCAGGTACTCTTTAGGACCTGCATATACCCTACGGGAAATGTGTAGTCAATTGCCCCAAAAATATACCGGTCCTATACTGGAGAATTAGTTACCTGTCACAGGACATATCCTACAGGGAATGAAAACTTTCAGTTGTCATAACTTGTGATTCTTAATTATTTTTTAAAAAGTCGCTTAATTATTGTTAAAAATTGATTATCCGCTAAATATATTTGCTAACTAATCGTATCTCCCTTAAAAATACTTGCCAAGTATACTCATCCTTTTCGAATTGTCCTAAGGTGTTAGAATGGTGGCAATTCGTCATCTCGAGCGACAAACCCTTATAAAAGTGATAGGGGTTTTCCACGTAAAAGGACGAGAACTGGGACCGGTCCTTATCACCAGAAGACCTATCCCCTGACAGGTTTGGGACCACTTCCATTTCCCGTAGGGTACTTATATTGAGTAGGATTAAAAAGGTCGCAGTTCTTTTCTGACTTGTTATACCCTCCACCATAGGATGGGGATATATTAATTTCATCATTCTGTTTGTAACTACTCGAAATATTCTTCTAAAACCCCATAAAGTACATATATTCTTGGTCGTCATGACATTTTAAGTCGATCTAGCCATGTCCGTCCGTCCGTTTGTCTGTCAAAAGCACGCTTACTTTCGAAGGAGTAACGCTAGCCACTTTAAAATTTGCACAAATACTTCTAATTAGTGTAGGTCTGGTATTGTAAATGGGCCATATCGGTCCATGTTTTCATATAGCTGTCATATAAACCGATCTTGGATCTTGTTTCTTGAGCCACTAGAGTGTGCAATTCTTATCCGATTTGGCTGAAATTTTGCATGAGTTTGGTTATGACTTCCAACAACTGTGCCAAGTATGGTTCAAATCGGTTTATAACCTGATATAGCTGACATATAAACCGATCTTGAAATGATTTCTTGAGCCTCTAGAGGGCGTAGTTATTATTCGATTTGACTGAAATTCTGTACAACTGTTTCTACAATGACCTCCAATATACGTGTTAAATATGGTCTGAATCGGTCTATAGCCTGATACAACTCTCCTATAAACCGATTCCCCTATTTTACTTCTTGAGCGTCTAAAAGGTGAAATTCTTATTCGATTTGGCTAAAATTTACACATAGACTTCTACTGTGGTCTCCAACAATCAATTCAATTAGCATAGCAACTCTTTTCTGTTTATCTTTGTTTGTCTAAAAAGAGATACCGGGAAAGAACTCGTCAAATGCAATCCATGATAGAGGGTATATAAGATTCGGCCCGGTCGAACTTAGCACCCTTTTACTTGTTTCATATTTTCCATTATGATTTCTTCTACATTCCTACATTTCCTACATTTACTACCTGTATTTTCCGAATTTGTATCTAGGGTGCCAAAACTTTTTACTTTGTGGGTGGCTACAAGCATTTGCTGCTGGAAATATGGGAACACATGAAAGCCTCAGTCTGATCTAAGCTCTTGAAACTGCTTATTGTTTATTACACCCACCACCTTAGGATAGGGGACATATTCATTTAGTCTTTCCATTTGCAACACATCGTAATATCAATTTCCGACCCTACAAAGTATATATATTTCGGATCGTCGTAAAATTCTAAGACGATTTAACGATGTCCGTGTGTCTGTCCATCTATCCGTCTGTCCGTCCGTCTGTTCTAGTCACTCTATAGGCTTGATTGAGATTTTGAGATGAAATTTGACACAGATACGTCTTTTTAATGCACGCTGGTTAAGTTCTTGAACGGGCCAAATCGGACCATATTTGGATACGGCTGCTATATAGGCCGATTTTCCGGTAAAGGGTCTACTGCCCATAAAAACTTCATCGGATTTCGCTGAAATTTGAAAGAGTGAGTAGTTTTAGGCCACCCGATATCTGACCAAAGTATGGATTAGGTAGAACTATTTTTAGATATAACTGCCATATAAAACGATCTCCCGATAAAGGTTCTGAAGCCCATAAAAGCTTTATTTTTCAACCGATTTCGCTGGAATATAGAATAGTGCACAGTTTTAAGCCTCCCAACATCCGATCCAAATATGGTACAGATCGGACTTTTTTTAAGACACAGCTGTCATATAGACCGATCTGCCGATAAAGGATCTGAAGTCCATAAAAGCTTTATTTGAAATTTAAAACAGTGAGTTATTTTAAGCATCCCGGCATCTGACCTAAATATGGATTAGATCGAAACCCATAAGAGCATTATTTATTACCTGATTTCGCTAAAATTTGAAACAGTGGCATTTGACCTAAATATGGTTCAGATCGGACTATATTTAGATATAGCTGCCATACAGACCTGAAATTAAGTATTTTAAGAATGGAGTACACCTTATAACTACACTTAAATTCGTAGACCAATAAAGATCATATGGGATTCAGATAAAGGCACTTATATTGTTAGACTGTTAGTCAAGCGATATACTGGTATGGTATTTCACTAAAAGCTCTCTAATTGTCGAAAATAAATATTCCAAGGAAAATTTTGTTCCATATAAAGTAAAAGAAGGCGCAGCGGAGCAGGCCCGGGTCAGCTAGTAAAATATAAAAAACAAGTAAAAGCGTGCTAAGTTCGGCCGGGCCGAATCTTATACACCCTCCACCTTGGATCGTATTTGTCGAGTTCTTTTCCCGGCATTTCTTCTTCGGCAAAAACGAATATAAGTAAAGATTTGCTTTGCTATTAGAGCGATATAATTATATGGTCCGGTTTAGACCACAATTAAATTTTATGTTGTAGACCTGTGTAAAATGTCAGCCAATTCGAATAAGAATTGCGTCCTTTAGGGGCTCAAGAAGTAAAATAGAGAGATCGATTTATATGGGAGCTGTATCGGGCCATAGACCGATTCAGACCATAATACACACGTAAGTTGATGGTCATGAGAGGATCCGTCGTACAAAATTTCAGGCAAATCGGATAATAATTGCGACCTCCAGAGACTCACGAATCAATATCCCAGATGGGTTTATATGGCAGCTATATCAGGTTATGGACCGATTTGAACCATACTTAGCACAGTTATTGGATATCATAACAAAACACGTCGTGCAAACTTTCATCCCAATCGGATAAGAAGTGCGCACGCTAGAGGCTCAAGAAGTCAAGACCCAAGATTGGTTTATATGACAGCTATATCAGGTTATGAACCGATTTGAACCATACTTGGCACAGTTGTTGGATATCATAACAAAATACTTCGTGCAAAATTTCATTCCAATCAGATAAGAATTGCGCACTCTAGAGCCTCAAGAACTCAAGACCCAAGATCGGTTTATATGACAGCTATATCAGGTTATGGACCGATTTGAACCATACTTGGCATAGTTATTGGATATCATAACAAAACACGTCGTGCAAAAATTCATTCCAATCGGATAAGAATTGCGCACTCTAAAGGCTCAAGAAGTCAAGACCCAAGGTCGGTTTATATGGCAGCTATATCAGATTATGGACCGATTTCAACCATACTTGGCTCAGTTGTTGGATATCATAACAAAACACGTCGTGCAAAATTTCATTCCAATCAGATAAGAATTGCGCGCACTAGAGGCTCAAGAATTCAAGACCCAAGATCGGTTTATATGGCAGCTATATCATGTTATGGACCGATTTGAACCATACTTAGCATATTTATTGGATATCATAACCAACCACGTCGTGCTAAATTTCATTCCAATCGGATAAGAATTGCGCTCAAGAAGTCAAGACCCAAGATCGGTTGATATGGCAGCTATATCATGTTATGGACCGATTTGAACTATACTTGGCACAGTTGTTGGATATCATAACAAAACACGTCGTGCAAAATTTTATTCCAATCGGATAGGAATTGCACACTCTAGAGGCTCAAGAAGTTAAGACCCAAGATCGGTTTATATGGCAGCTATATCAAAACATGGACCGATATGGCCCATTTACAATACCAACCGACCTACACTAATAAGAAATATTTGTGCAAAATTTCAAGCGGCTAGCTTTACTCCTTCGGAAGTTAGCGTGCTTTCGACAGACGGACGGACATGGCTAGATCGACATAAAATGTCGCGACGATCAAGAATATATATACTTTATGGGGTCTCAGACGAATATTTGGAGTAGTTACAAACAGAATGACGAAATCCATCCTATGGTGGAGGGTATAAAAACCTGTAAGGAAAGGCAAAAATCGGGCGATACATGTATATGGGAGCTATTTCTAAATCTGAACCGATTTTTACCGAAATCAATAGCGTTCGTTCTTGGGCCAAAAAAGTGATATGTGCAAAATTTCGTGATGATTGGACAACAAATACGACCTGCACTTAGATTACAAGAATAAATCGAGTCAGAAAGTGATTCTGAGTCGATCGCAGGGACGTAGCCAGAATTTTATTTTGGGGTGGGGTCACCCCACCGCACATTTTTTCAAAATCGATAATTGTCAAAATTCTTATTGCTCTGAAATTGGTGAATTTTGGAAGTTGTATTAATGACTTCGAACGCTTGACAACGGCAACGGCTTTTGCTGCTGCTCCGTGTGCCCAGGTTCGCATTAACGACGAAAAATACCCATGAATAGAGCTGCCTTAGAAAAATTTTAGTTGGAGTTAGGAAAGAGGTGTGGTAATGAAATTTAGATTGGGTCTAAAGTAGATGACTGAAACCAGTTATATTAAATTAAGTTAAGTTCAATTATGGCAATAATTCTATTTCTTTTGACAGCAGTTTCTATTTTTCGCCAATATCAAAAAATCCAGCTTTCTTCGCTAAATGGTCATAAAATATTAAAAAGTGAATTATTTTTGTTGTAGGGAATTGGGAAGTGTAAAGATTTTTTTGTTCAAAAATTTGCAAAATTCATAATATTTGAAAAAATTGCTACGTCAATATAAATTCTTTAAATAGTGAAAATACTAGCACATGCCCGGTCGCTTCGCTGCCCCCGATGGTACACCCAATATCAAGGTGTATCTGTATCGCAATTTTAACAGCTAAGGATAAGGCTATCCGTAAAGAAAGAACATTTTGAAAGTTTTAGTGCCTAAATGTACATATTTAAACAAAAAACCTTTAGTCGGCCCATAAATACTGTCAGGGTGTAACTGTATTGCAATTTTGAGATCTTTAGCTCAATCCATAAATAATGTATCATTTTGTGCGTTTTAGTACCTAAATGTACAAATTTCAAAAAATCTTCTAGTCATTCAGTACATACTGCCAGATGTAGCACAGTCTGTAAACATCAGTATGTAAATATCAAAAAATATTTATTTTAGTCGCTCGGTACATAGAGCCTAGATGTAACTGTATTCCAAATTTCAGAGCTATAGCTCAATCCGTAAAGAAGGTGCCATATTTTACGTTTTGGTTCCAAAATGTGCGAATATCAACAAAATCTTCTAGCCGCTCGGTACATAGTGCCTAGATGTATGTGTATGCCAAATTTCAGATCTGTAGATCAACCTATAAAGAAAGTACTAAATAGCATGAATTATAGCACTTAAGAACTTTTTGTTCTACTTCTGTTTAATATTTTAATTTTATATTTTATATTTAATTTTCGAATTTTTTGGTACCAAAATGTATGATTTGTTAAAAATTACTTAGTCAGTCGATAAATATTTCTTAGTAGAATCTACTTGTTAAATTTCAGAGCTCTAGTTCAATCCTTAAAAAAAGTATGAAATGGTACCAAATACGGTTCTAAACGTACGTTTCTTATTCCATTACTATTTTTCATGTTTTTATACCCACCACCGAAGGATATCCATTTCCGACCCTATAAAGTATATATATTCTTGATCAGCGTAAAAATCTAAGTCGATCTAGACATGTCCGTCCGTCTGTCTGTTGAAATCACGCTAAAGTCTTCAAAAATAGAGATATTCAGCTGAAATTTTGCACAGATTCTTTTTTTGTCCATAAGCAAGTTAAGTTCGAAGATGGGCTATATCGGAATATAGCTTGATACAGCCCCCATATAGACCGATCCGCCGATTTAGGGTCTTAGGCCCATAAAAGCCACATTTATTATCCGATTTTACTGAAATTTGCGACAGTGAGTTGAGTTAGGCCCCTCGATATCCTTTGGCTCAGATCGGCCTAGATTTGGATATAGCTGCCATATAGACCAATCCTTCGATTTAGGGTCTTAGGCCTATAAAAGCCACATTTATTATCCGAATTCGCTGAAATTTGGGACATGAGTTGTGTTACGCCCTTCGACATCCTTCGTCAATTTGGCTCAGATCGGTTTAGATTTCGATATAGCTGCCATATAGACCGATCCTCCGATTTACGGTCTTAGGCCCATAAAAGCCACATTTATTATCCGATTTCGCTGAAATTTGGGATGGTGAGTTGTGTTAGGCCCTTCGACATCATTCGTCAATTTGGCCCAGATCGGTTCAGATTTGGATATAGCTGCCATATATACCGATAATCCGATTTAGGGTCTTAGGCCCACAAAAGTCACATTTATTATCCAATTTTGATGAAATTAGGGACAGTAAATTGCGTTAGCCCCATCGACATCCTTCGTCAATGTGGCCCAGATCGGTCCAGATTTGGATATAGCTGCCATATAGACCGATCAGCAGATTTAGGGTCTTAGGCCCATAAAAGCCACATTTAGTATCTGATTTTGCTGAAATTTGGGACAGTGAGTTGTGTTAGGCCCTTCAACATCCTTCGTCAATTTGGCTCAGATTGGTTCAGATTTGGATATAGCTGCCATATTGACCGATTTCTTGATTTAAGGTTTTGGGCCCAAAAAAGGCTAATTTATTGTCCGATGTCGTCGAAATTTGGGACAGTGAGTTAAGTTAAGCCCCTTGACATACTTCTGCAATATCGCACAGATCGGTCCAGAATTGGATATAGCTGCCATATAGACCGATCAGCAGATTTTGCTGAAATTTGGGACAGTGAGTTGTGTTAGGCCCTTCAACATCCTTCGTCAATTTGGCTCAGATCGGTTCAGATTTGGATATAGCTGCAATATTGACCGATTTCTTGATTTAAGGTTTTGGGCCCATAAAATGCTAATTTATTGTCCGATGTCGTCGAAATTTGGGACAGTGAGTTAAGTTAAGTCCCTTGACATACTTCTGCAATATCGCACAGATCGGTCCAGAATTGGATATAGCTGCCATATACCTAGGTTTTAGGTTTTGGGCCCATAAAAAACGCATTTATTGTTTAGTTAGGCTCTTCGACGTCCTTCTTCAATTTTGCCCAGATCGGTCTAGATTGGAATATAGCTGCCATATAGACCGATATCTCGATTTAAAGTTTTGGGCCCATAAAAGAGCCCATTTTTGTCCAATTTCGCCGAAATTTGGGACAGTGCTTTGTGTTAGGCTCTTCGAAATGCCATGTAAATAGCTCCCATATAAACCGATCTCTCGATTTGACTTCTTGAGCCCCTGGAAGCCGCAATTTTTGCCCGATTTGGCAAAAATTTGGAGATAGTGTTCTGCTATGACTTCCAATAACTGTATTAAGTATGGTCCAAATCGGTCAATAATCTATGCCTGCCTATGCCACTATGCTACACCAAAAATATGCTGGGGCTCTAATATACCAATTCTGCAAAACGAAAATACCTTTAATTTTTCTGGGTCACCTCGTTAGGTGATTTTAGGACGCTTAATGGAGAGAAAACGCGTTTTCGTTGATTTTCGGTTTGAAACGGGCAAAACTTTTTTGAGTCACAATGGATTTCTGTTAATCTCACCATCTTTTGAAGGTCATAACTGTATCTTTCAAATAAAGTATATCTCTTTTAATTGGCCAACAAATCGCTAAGCTACAGTGACTTATATATGAAAAAACACGCTAAAAACACAAAACAACTTTTTTCTCGGTCTCTATTTTGCTTAAAAGGTACCAAACAATATATATACAAAATTAACCACTGTGAAATGGAATAAAATAAACTTTCCAAAATGGATAACAACAATAAAATTGGTTTAGTAATTGGATCACTTATGCAATTATTTGTGTTTTATCTTTTTGATTTTTTATTTAAAAATATTTTGTATTTCTGTGTTTTTTATAAACTTCGCTGTGTGTATTGCGCTTTAAGGACCAGCAGTAGTTGGAAAGCAACTGATTTTCTTTTTCCTATATAACGTTGTTCAATTTTAGATATTTCCTGGTAAAATCTTTCACCGTGCATGCAGATAGTGTAATTTTATTGACATGCCGTCGGCTTACCATGCAATGGGTTGCAAAAGTTGTTTACTATCTGCTCACAATTTTCACTTTTTGTGTTTCCAAGAAAATGTTTGCATACTAAAGCAAAACCATTCTGTCCCCTTTATATACCCACCACCATAGGATGGGGGTATTTCAATCTAGTCATTCGGTTTGTAACACCTCGAAATATTCGTCTAAGATCCCATGAAGTATATGTAGTTTGGATCGTCTCGACGTTATGAGTCGAACGCGCAAAGCTTGCCGCTTGAAATTTTGCACTGATACTTAGCATTGATGTAGGTCATTGGGGATTGCAAATGAGTCATATTGATTCAGATTGAGATATAGCTCCCATATAAACCGATCTCCCGATTGGATTTCTTGAGTCCTTACAAGCCGCAATATTTGTCCGATTTGGCTGAAATATGCTCCAAATCGGTCTATAACCTCATATAGCTCCTATATAAACCGGTCTCCGGATCATCATTATTCGGTTCCTAGAAGGTTTAGTAAACATTTACCGATCATGGTAATATGTGGCTTAAATGAAAGGTATTTGAGATTAAACAAGTAAAAAGGCGTTAAGTTCGGCCGGGCTACCCAACACCTCGGGAATATATGTAAACCACCTTTCATCAAAATCCGGTGAAAATTGCATAACTTATGTCCCATAGCAGTTATATCGGAAAATGTTTCGATTTGCATCAAATACTAATAAGTACAAGACATTGTTCAATAGTGTATAAGAAAGCATTGGTTTTTTTACTAGCTATATCTTAAAATAAACAAATCTGAACCATGCACAACATGGATGTCGAAAAGCCTAACATAAGTCACTGTGTCGAATTTCAGTAAAATCGGATTATTAATGCGCCTTTTTTGGGACCAAGACTTTAAATCGAGATATCGGCAACATCGGACAATAAATACGCCTTTTATGAGCCCAAAACATTACATCGAGAGATCGGTCTATATGGCAGCTATAACCAAATCTGGACCGATTTCTGCCATATTGCAAAAGTATGTCAAGGGGCTTTACTTAACTCACTGTCCCAAATTTCGGCGACATTGGACAATGAATGCGCCTTTTATGGGTCCAAAACCATAAATCGAGGGAACGGTCTATATGGCAGCTATATCCAAACATGATTCGATCAAGGCCAAATTGACGAAGGATGTCAAAAGGCCTAACACAACCCGCTGTCCCAAATTTTAGCGAAATTGGATAATGAATGTGGCTTTTATGGGCCTAAGACCCTCAATCGGAGGATCGGTATATATGGCAGTTATATCCAAATCTAAACCAATCTGAGCCAAATTGAACAAAGATGTCGTAGGGCCTAACACAATTCACTCTCTCAAATTTCAGCGAAATCGGATAATAAATGTGGCTTTTATAGCCCAAAGTCCCTAAATCGGAGGATCGGTCTATATGGTAGCTATAACTAAATCTGAACCGATCTGGGCCAAATTGACGTAGGTTGTCGAAGGGCCTAGCACAACTCACTGTCTCAAATATCAGCAAAATCGGATAATAAATGTGGCTTTTATTGGCCTTAGACCCTAAATCGGAGGATCGGTCTATATGGCAACTATATCGAAATCTAAACCGATCTGGGCCAAATTGACGAAGGATGTCGAAGGGCCTAACACAATTCACTGTCTCAAATTTCAGCGAAATCGGATAATAAATGTGGCTTTTATAGCCCAAAGTCCCTAAATCGGAGGATCGGTCTATATGGTAGCTATAACTAAATCTGAACCGATCTGGGCCAAATTGACGTAGGTTGTCGAAGGGCCTAGCACAACTCACTGTCTCAAATATCAGCAAAATCGGATAATAAATGTGGCTTTTATTGGCCTTAGACCCTAAATCGGAGGATCGGTCTATATGGCAACTATATCGAAATCTAAACCGATCTGGGCCAAATTGACGAAGGATGTCGAAGGGCCTAACACAATTCACTGTCTCAAATTTCAGCGAAATCGGATAATAAATGTGGCTTTTATAGCCCAAAGACCCTAAATCGGATTATCGGGCTATATGGTAGCTATAACTAAATCTGAACCGATCTGGGCCAATTTAACGAAGGATGTCGAAGGGCCCAACACAACTCACTGTTCCGAATTTCAGCGAAATCTGATAATAAATGTGGCTTTTATGGCCCTAAGACCCTAAATCGGAGGATCGGTCTATATGGCAGCTATATCTAAATCTGGACCGATCTGGGCAAAATTAACGAAGGATGTCGTAGGGCCTAACACAACTCACTGTCCCAAATTGCATCGAAATCGTATAATAAATGTGGCTTTTATGGGCCTAAGACCCTAAATCGGAGGATCGGTCTATATGGCAGCTATATTCAAATCTGAACCGATCTGGGCCAAATTAACGTAGGTTGTCGAAGGGCCTAGCACAACTCACTGTCCCAAATATCAGCAAAATCGGATAATAAATGTGGCTTTTATTGGCCTAAGACCCTAAATCGGCGGATCGGTCTATATGGGGGCTATATCAAGATATAGTCCGATATAGCCCATCTTCGAACTTAACCTGCTTATGGACAAAAAAGAATCTGTGCAAAGTTTCAGCTCAATATCTCTATTGTAGAAGACTCTAGCGTGATTTCAACAGACAGACGGTGGGACGGACGGACATATCTAGATGGTCTTAGATTTTTACGCTGATCAAGAATATATATACTTTATAGGGTTGAGAAAAGGATATTTCGATATGTTGCAAACGGAATGACAAAATAAATTGGGGGTATGTTCCTTCGGTGGTGGGTATAAAAAGAACGTTTTGGGGCCAAGTGTCTGGGGGACGGCTGATCCCATATACTCCACTTATACTATTTCTCAAGCTATATACACGTACTATGTTATATATATATCTATATATCTATATATCTATATATATATATATATATATATATATATATATATATATATATATATATATATATATATATATATATATATACATACATATATATATATATATATATATATATATATATATATATATATATATATATATATATATATATATATATATATATACATATATACATATATATATATATATATCTATATATATATATATACTTTTAAATGAGCTTGCAGTGGCTCCAGGAGTAAAATTCGGGCAATATATATATATATATATATATATATATATATATATATATATATGAGAGCTATATCTAAATCTGAACCGATTTCTATACAATCAGAAATGTTGAAAAAAAAGAGGAAATCGTGTCAAATTTCAAGAGAATCTATTGCAAGTTACCACTTTATTGCATTATTACTACAAATCCGACGAACATATATATACATATATATATATATAGCTATATATATATATATATATATATATATATATATCGCTTTATCCAATTCTGAACCGATTTTTTCCAATTTCAATAGGCTTCGTTTCGTACCAAATTAAAAGATTGCGACCTGTGCTTTGTACACTAATTAACATGGACAGACGGACAGACAGACAGACGGACATAGCTAAATCGAATCAGAAAGTGGTTCTGAGTCGATCGGAATACATATCAATGGGTCTATCCCTCTTCCTTCTGCGTGTTGCAAACAAATGCACTTAGTTATAACACCCTGTTCCGCGTAGTAGTGTAGGGTATAAAAAAACACATACTTGAATTTTTTCTGCAAAATTTTGTTTTATTCATAAATGCATATTCATCCCTTTGATCCACATTTATATAGACCACAATTTGATAAAGTCTTTAGCCATGGAACATCGGTTTCTAATTGACCGTTACAATGAGCCAATAGTATCGAGACAATTATCAAAGTTATGACAATACCTTTGGCTTTTTGTAGAAAACTCATAGCGCCTTATTTTTCTGTCCGACACCCAAACACAATGTGTGAGAATGATTTAAACTTAGATGACTGGTTTGCAATAAAATTGAATCATGGCATAGGTTCGTGTATTGTGGTGGAGCAGCTCATGCATATACCTTGGGATGGAGAGTACGTTGAGACTAAAGTAAAGTGTGTTAACATAAAGTTCGTGGGTGTTGTTTTGTTAATACCCTTCACCATGAATTGCATTCGCCAAAGTTCACCGGAACGAAATTTTTAGCAGAACAAGCACTGCATTGATAATAACCAAATCGGTTTCTTCAGAGCATTAAAAGAACGCATGAACAATCGAAAACACCTGGGAGACCTGTTTGAGTACTACCCATTTAACCTAAAAACTCCTATCCATCGATTCCTTTGTTCGATTTGGATGGAATGTCAGATAATGTGGTAGTCGTCGAGGAAAGCGTTGTGTAAAATTTTGGCAAGATTGGTCAAACAATGCGCTTGCAGTGGCTCTTGGTGTGAAAATCTGGCGATATACATATATGACAGCTATATCTAAATCTGGGGCGATTTCCATGAAATAATATCGAGAGACATAAGAAAATCCTTCCTGTAAGGATTCTGTTAGAGAATCTGTTAAAAAATGAGCACTTTTCGCCATATTTCTCAAAATCGGACGAACATATATATGGGAGCTATACCTAAATCTGAACTGATTTCGAGCAAACTTCTCAGATACTGGGGCAGTCGCCCAGGAAAGCGTTTTGTAAAATTTTTGGCAAGATTGGTCAATAAATGCGCTAGCTGTTACTCTTGAAGTTAAAATCAGGCGATATACATATATGACAGCTATATCTAAATCTGAACCGATTTCTATAAAATTCATCTATAATGTCGAGAAGCAAGAGAAAATCCTTGCTGCCATATTTCGAGAGAATCCATTAATAAATGACCATTTGATTGCAATATTACTGCAAATCGGACGAGAATATATATATATGAGAGCTATGTCTAAATCTGAACCGATTTGGAGCAAACTTTATAGACATTGTGGAAGTCGTCGAGGAAAGTGTTGTACAAAATTTTGGGAAGATTGGTCAATAAATGCAGACGGACATAGCTAAATCGAATCAGAAAGTGATTCTGAGTCGATCGGTGTACTTATCAATGGGTCTATATCTCTTCCTTTTGCGTGTTACAAACTTATTCAATAAGTTATAATGCCCTGTACCACGGTAGTGGTGTTGGGTATTAAAAAAAATTTTACGCTTTGTTTGTTAGTTTGTTTTAACTTTTCCGTACAGACTCAAAATCAGCTGAACCGATTTTCATGTAATTTTTAGAGATGATGGAGACTGAGCCCCCGGTAAAAATAGGGTACTTCATTTTACCACCATTACCATTTAGGAGAAATTTATATGAAATTTTATGGTAAACCAAAAACACGAAATTGGTAAAGAATTTTGGGGTCAAATAACGGACGGACATGGCTAGATCGACATAGAATGTCATGACGATCAAGAATATTTATACTTTATGGGGTCTGAGACGAATATTTCGAGGAGGTACAAACAGAACTACGAAATTAGTATACCCCAATCCTATGGTGGAGGGTATAAAAAGGAATATGTCAGTAGAGTTCGAATCTAATGTTGATATAATGATGCAAGTAACTGGGTCACGTCCTGCCGTTCAGCAAGACACGTAGATCGCGACAATAAAGGATTCAAAACAAGTAAAAAGGCGTTAAGTTCGGCCGGGCCGAACTTTGGATACCCACCACCTCGGGTATATATGTAAACCACCTTTCATCAAAATTCGGTGAAAATTTCATACCTTATACTCATATACCTCATACCGATCTGAACTATATACGACACGATGTCGAAAAGCCGAACATAAGTCACTGTGTCAAATTTCAGTGAAATCGGATTATACAGGCGCCTTTTATGGGGCCAAGACTTTAAATCGAGATATCGGTCTACATGACAGCTATATCCAAATCTGGGCCGATTTAGGCCAAGTTGCATAAACAAGTCGAAAAGCCTAACACAAAGCGAAATCGGCGAAATCGGACAATAAATGCCTCTAAACCTTAAATCGAGAGATCGGTCTATATGGCAGCTATATGCAAATCTGGACCGATCTGGGCAAAATTAAAGAAGGACGTCGAAGAGCGTAACCAAACTCACTGTGTCAAATTTCAGCGACATCGGCCAATAAATGCGTCTTTTATGGCCCTAAAACCTAGATATCGGTCTATATGGCAGCTATATCCAAATCTGGACCGATCTGTGCGATATTGCAGAAGTATGTTTGGGGGTTTAACTTAACTCACTGTTCAAAATTTCAGCGACATCGGACAATAAATGAGCATTTTATGGGCCCAAAACCATAAATCAAGAAATCGGTCAATATGGCAGCTATACCCAAATCTGAACCGATCTGGACCAAATTGAAAAAATATGTCAAAGAGCCTAACACAACTCACTGTCTCAAATTTCAGCAAAATCGGATAATGAATGTGTCTTTTATTGGCCCAACCTAAATCGGAGGATCGATCTATATGGCAGCTATATCCAAATCTGGAGCCAAATTAACGAAGTATGTCGATGGGCCTTATACAATTCACTGTCCTGAATTTCATCAAAATCGGATAATAAATGTGGCTTTTGTGGGCCTAAGACCCTTAACCGGAGGATCGGTCTATATGGCAGCTATATCCAAATCTGAACCGATCTGGGCCAATTTAACGAAGGAAGTCGAAGGGCCTAAGACAACTCACTGTCCCAAATTTCAGCAAAATCGGATAATAAATGTGGCTTTTATTGGCCTAAGACCCTAAATCGGAGGATCGGTCTATATGGCTGGACCGATCTGAGCCAAATTTACGAAGGATGTCGAAGAACCTCACGCAATTCACTGTCCCAAATTTCAACAAAATCGGATAATAAATTTGGCTTTTATGGGCCTAAGACCCTAAATCGGCGGATCGGTCTATATGGGGGCTATATCAAGATATAGTCCGATATAGCCCATCTTCGAACTTAACCTGCTTATGGACAAAAAAAGAATCTGTGCAAAATTTCAGCTCAGTATCTCTATTTTTGAAGACTCTAGCGTAATTTCAACAGACAGACGGACGGACATGTCTAGATCGTCTTAGATTTTTACGCTGATCAAGAATATATATACTTTATAGGGTCGGAAATGGATATTTCGATGTGTTGCAAACGGAATGACGAAATGAATATACCCCCATCCTTCGGTGGTGGGTATAAAAATGGTATTTTGGGTCTTAGGGACGGGGGAACGATCCTCTCCTCCCAACGGGTCGTCTCACCCCAAACTAAATTTGAGAGTACAACACGATGCTTTTATTTTTTTAGGGCTAAGTGCGTTGGTGGCCGCCCCACCCTACATACCTCTCAAACTGGACATATCTGTTGTTTATGGCAATATGGGGCTCAAATCTGATATCTGTTTAATGGCCAAGTGTATCAGGGACGCCTCACCTCATAAACCCAACCTAAACCACAAACAGACATTTGGTATCTTTATTTAGGGTGGAATATCTAGGGGGGCCACCCCACCTCCACAACCCTCCAAGGGGAAATATAAACCAATAATGGCAATATAGGACTCAAATGGAAGGTATTTGAGACTGATATATACCTCCATTCCGGACATATTTACCGACCATAGCAACATAAGACTCAAATGAAAGGTATTTAGGAGTAGAGCACTAATACGATATCCACATGAGGGCGAAATATTTGAAAGCCGTACCAGCACCCACAAACAGGACATATTTCGTTACCGTGCCAGTATAGGATTCAGGTAAAATATTAGAGTGAAAGAAGGTACGTCGGAGCGGGTCCTGTTCAGCTAATCTTTATATACATAGAAGATAGATAGAAAATAGATAGAAACGGATAGAAAAAGATCAATTTAGATGGATTTGTGTTGGCTTGTTTGTTTATATGTTCCGTATAAACGACTGAACCGAGGACAAATGTACGACCGTAGCAATATGGAGCTCAAATAAAATGTCTATGGAAGTAGAGCACGAATCTGATATCAATATGTCTATGGATCCATCCCACCCGCATAACACCCGCCCAAATAGGACGTATTTGCTGACCATATCAATAGGGGCTTAAATAAAAAGAAGTAAAAAATCGCTAAGTTCGGCCCGGCCGAATCTCCACCATGGATCGCATTTGTCGAGTTCTTTTCCCCGTAGGGGAAACCAGTAAGGAAGGGCAAAAGTCGGGCGGTGCCGACTGTATAATACCCTTCACCTGCCTTATAAGTACAATATGGGAGCTATATCCCATTCTAAATTAATTTTGATGGACCTCGGCGAATGTTTTCAGATGGGTTATTAAACAATCCGTATCAAATGTCGAGCAAATTTGTTCAAACTTCAATAACTACGGTTGACAAATGATAATATTAACGCAAATTACCCAAAATCCGACAAACATGGAAATATGGAAGCTTTATGTAAATCTGATCCGATTTCTAGCAAACTTCTTAGATATTCTGGTAGTAAATCGTCAGCCAAATCGGGTAGGAATTGCGCCGTCCAGAGGCTCAAGAAGTCAAAATCCCAGATTGGATTATATGGCAGCTATATCAGGTTATGGAGTGATTTGAACCATATTTGGCACAGTCATTGGAAGTTAAAACAAAGCATGGCATGCACAATTTCAGACAAATCGAATAAGAATTGCGCCCTCTGGTGGCTCAAAATGTTAAGATTCAAGATCGGTTTATATGGTAGCTTTATCAGGTTATGGATCAACTAAACCATACTCATCACAGTTGTTGGAAGTCATAAAAAAACATGTTATGCAAAATTTTTAGCTAGCTTTACTCCTTCAAAAATTAGCGTGCTTTTTTGGCAGACAAACGGACGGACGGACATGGCAAGATCGACTTCAAATGTCATGACGATCAAGAATATATATATTTTTTGGGTCTTAAACAGATATTTCGATGAGTTACAAACAGAATGACGAAATTAATTAGTATACCCCCATCCTATGGTGGAGCGCATACAAATCTTGTGAATGTATGTGAAAGAAGTGCACAGTTTTGTTGTATTCACCATAGGATGGTGAATACAAAATTCGTCATTCCTCTTGCAACACCTCAAAATATTCATCTAAGAGTCCATTAAGTATATATATTCTCGATCATCAATACATTTAAAGTCGATCTAGCCATGTCCGTTCGTCTGTCTGCCGAAAGCACACTAACTTTCGAAGGAGTAAAGCTATCCAATTGACGTTTTGCTCAAATACTTCTTATTAGTGTAGGTTGGTTGGGATTGTAAATGGGCTATGTCGATCCATAAAGAACGATCTCCCGATTTGGCTTCTTGAGCCTCTAGATACCGCAATTACTTACTTGTATCTTGATTTGACTTCCATCAACTATGTCAAGATAGTCCAAATCGGTTCATAACTTGATATAGCTGCCACATAAACCGATCTCCCGATTTGACTTCTTGAGCTTCCTAGGGCGTAATTCTTATCCTATTTGTATGTAGCGTTTTGCTTTGATTTTCAACAGGTGAGCAAAGTATGGTTTAACTCGGTGCATAACTGATATGGCTGCGATATAAGCCGATCTGCCAACTTGTTTTCCTCAGCCTCTGGAAGGCGTAATTATTACTGGGTAGTATTTATCTATGACTTCTAACCGACATGACGGCCCATATGGGTCAAAAACTTAATATAGCTCCTATATATTTGAAAAACTCATTCAAAGAACTTGTCACATGCAAACCATGGTGGAGGGTATATTAGATTCGGCCCTGCCGAAGTTAACGTGCTTCTATTTGCTATATGGTATTCATAACATTGTAAATAGATGAGTGTGGGCTATGTCCTGAGGTTATAGATTTAAAATAAACTGTTTATGGCTTAGCTGCAGATGGGGTGAATAATAAATGACTTAGTTCTTTCAGTTTCAATTGTATTATTTTTTTTCATTTTATATAGCGTTATAAAATAAGAGCGGTTCATTAGTCCACTTTACATTGTTGAGAATTAACCCTTTAAGCAAAATGAAAATCACGATAGTACCATTTTGCATTTTTATTTTATTTCTAACTATTTCTTCAATTCCATCGGTATTGGGTCAAATTGGTGGCAAAGACCTATTCCTTAATAATTTTGTATTGAGACCAAACTGTGGCAGATTTGGATGCAGACCCCGTAATTGTGGCCAACTTCCATGTGATTCTTTTGTCCAGGATGCAGCGGAAGTAGTATGAGAGCCACAATTGATATATTTGTTAACATTTTAATGAAATAAAGAGCATTTGACAAAAAAAAAAAAATTTAGTTATTTGATATTTTTGTTACTACTCATGACACTACACAGTTTTTTTTATAGTCTCGTCTAGTCATTCCGTTTGTAACACCTCGAAATATTGATCTAAGACACCATAAAGTATATATATTCTGGATCGTCTCGAAATTCTAAGTCGATCTAGCCATGTCCGTCGGTTTGTCGAAATCATGATAGTGGTCGAATGCGTTAATCCAGTCGCTTGAAATTTTGCATTGATACTTCCGATTTCAGTTTAAGATCAATGATAAGTGGCCTGCTTTTTATATACATGTCCGAACGGCGTGCCGCAGTGCGACACCAATTTGGGGAAAAGTTTTTACATGGCAAAGGACTTTACAAATATCGCCAGCATAAGGAAGGGGTAACTACCGCTGAAAATATTTTCTGATGTTCTCGACAGGATTCGAACCCTGACGTTCAGTGTTATAGGCGGACATGGTAACCTCTGCGCTACGGTGACCCTTAGAAGCCTCAATTTCCATCCGATTTCGTTCAAATTTGGACTTTTGTTATGAGTTCTAACATCCATACCTAGTATCATCCGAATCGGTCAATAAACAGATATTTGACTTCTTTAGCCTTTAGAAGCCTACATGTTCACATGATTTTTCTGACATTTAGCCCAAAACCCTATCTTATGACTTACAACATCATTGCCGGGTTTTATCCGAATCGGTCAATATGGTGATATAGGCCCCTCTAAGTACCGATATCCCGATATGACATCTTGAGACTAAAATAAATCAAATATAAACTCAGTACATTTTTAGCGGAATCCATGGTGGTGGGTACCCACGACTCGTTCCTGCGGAACTTAGCTTGCTTTTACTTGTTTGTCTTCGAAAATAAAGATCCTTTTTCGGCAGAATTGCGAAATAAGCATTTACTTACTAAGGCCTTTTGAAATAAAAAGAAAAGTATGTATATTTAATGTTTGTGGATTTAAATTTTGGGTAAACTTGGGTTTTTATTATTGCAATAAATATTTGTATAATTATTTCTTTAAATAACATTTTAAAATTTATTCGCAATGAGTTTCTTTACACACCAATGCACGTAGCATTGGCTGCGCCTCAACAGCAAGCATATCCATTGTTGAGAGGATTAACAATACCTTTAGTAACTTAAATAAAGCCATTATTCTCTTATTTTCCATTTGAAATAATAAAGCTTGTTTTCTTCGCAAAATCGGTAGACGCTTGGTTGAATGATGTGTTATTTATGTTTCTCTTGCTAATTGCTTGGGTCGAGTAAAGTAATATCCAGATCTTTTTTTGAACACAGAGGTACAGTCATCATTACCGAGGGAAATTTCCAGTTCATGTGGTATTTTGATGCCCAAGAACATGGGATGGGGGGGCATACTTATCTAGGCATTCTGTAGCACATCGAAATATGTATATACATTAGGGCGGGTCGATTTTTATACCCTTCATCATAGGATGGGGGGTATACTAATTTCGTCATTCTGTTTGCAACTACTCGAAATATTCGTCTGAGACCCCATAAAGTATATATATTCTTGATCGTCGCGAAATTTTATGTTGATCTAGCCATGTCCGTCCGTCTGTCCGTCCGTCTGTCCATCTGTCCGTCCGTCCGTCTGTCTGTCGAAAGCATGCTAACTTCCGAAGGAGTAAAGCTAGCCGCTTGAAATTTTGCACAAATGCTTCTTATTAGTGTAGGTCAGTTGGTATTGTAAATGGGCCACATCGGTCCTTGTTTTGATATAGCTGTCATATAAACCGATCTTGGGTCTTGACTTCTTGAGCCTCTAGAGTGCGCAATTCTTATCCGATTGGAATGAAAGTTTGCACGACGTGTTTTGTTATGATATCCAACAACTATGCCAAGTATGGTTCAAATCGGTCCATAATCTGATATAGCTGCCATATAAACCAATCTTGGGTCTTGACTTCTTGAGCCTCTAGAGTGCGCAATTCTTATCCGATTTGAATGAAATTTTGCACGACGTGTTTTGTTATGATATCCAACAACAGTGCCAAGTATGCTTTAAATTGGTTCATAACCTGATATAGCTGTCATATAAACAGATCTGGGGACTTGACTTCTTGAGCTTCTAGAGGGCGCAATTCCTATCCGATTTGGCTGAAATTTTGCATGACGTATTTTATTTTTACTTTCAACAACTGTGTCAAATAAGGTTTAAATCGGTTCATAACCTGACATAGCTATCATATAAACCGATCTGAGATCTTGAGTTCTTGAGCCTCTAGAGGTCGCAATTATTATCCGATTTGTCTGAAATTTTGTACAAAGGATTCTCTCATGAGCATCAACATACGTCTTTATTATGGTCTGAATCGGTCTATAGCCCGATACAGCTCCCATATAAATCGATCTCTCTATTTTACTTCTTGAGCCCCTAAAGGGGGCAATTCAAATTGGCTGACATTTTACACAGGTCTCCAACATATAATTTAATTGTGGTCCAAACCGGACCATATCTTGATATCGCTCTAAGAGCAGAGCAAATCTTTTCTTATATCCTTTTTTTTGCCTAAGAAGAGATGGCGGGAAAAGAACTCAACAAATGCGATCCATGGTGGAGGGTATATAAGATTCGGCCCGGCCGAACTTAGCACGCTCTTACTTGTTTTTATACTATTTGGGTCACTGTTTCAAATTTCAGTGAAATTGGATAATAAATAAGAATGCTTTTATGGGCTTCAGACCCTTTATCGGGAGATCGGTCCATATGGCCGCTATATCTAAATATAGTCCGATCTGAACCATATTTGGGTCCTATGTTAGAAGGCCTAAAAATACTCACCATTTCATATGTAAGCTAAATCGGTTAATAAATAAAGCTTTTATGGGCTTTAGACCCTTTATCAGGAGTTCGGTCTATATGGCAGCTATATATAAATATAGTCCGATCTGAACGTTGTTTGAATCAGATTTCGGGAGGCGTAAGACAACTCAATGTTTAAAATTTCATCGGAATTCGGTCTACATAGCAGCTATATCCAAATATGGTCCAATTTGGCCCGTTCTAGAACTTAACCTGCATGCATCAAAAAGATCTGTGCCAAATTTCAGCTCAATATCTCAACTTTTGAAGCCTGTAGAGAGTGATTACAACAGACGGACGGACAGACACACGCACATCATTAAATCGTCTTAGAATTTTACGACGATCCGAAATATATATACTTTGCAGGGTCGGAAATTTATATATCGATGTGTTGTAAACGGAATGACTAAACGAATATACCCCCTATTCTTCGGTGGTGGGTATAAAAATAGTACTTTATCTTAAGCAAAATGTATCCGAAAACATGCATTGTACAACGTGCACCAACGCGAACCAACTTAGGGTCTAGGATATATTAACCGAAAATAAAAACCCTTAATTCGAAGGAAAATATTTTTCACCAAACGGAACGTTTCCTCAAAAAGATGGAACACTGATCGTCTTTAAGTTAAGTTTGCTAATGTTTGGCTGGAACCTTTTTAACTAGGACAAATTATCTGCTCTTTCATTCCCCCTTACTCCGCTATGTCGCGCAACACGCCCTGCAGAACCGTACGAGGTCGCCTTTTATATTTCGGGATTGGACAACCCTTGTGTTGCATTCTGCCAACTGACAGCTCTATCGTAAAGCTTAACATTTTTGAGTTTATACGTACTCAGAATGTTTTGATACGAGTGCTATTTTTGTTGATTTGAGATTTATCTCATCCAAAAAATTAAATTAAATTGTGAATATTTTTGTGTAATTATTTTTTACAACTTTCGACGTAGATTAACTCAACAACAGTGCGTCGATGAGCTTAATTCAATCTTTGGCGATGAAGCTCCATCAAGGACAAGTGTTTATCGATGGTATGGTGATTTCGTGAAGCTCGTCCAAAATCAGTTGTTGTTCCAAAAAGCATTGATGCTGTGCCCCAATTGATATTGCAAGATCGTCAAGTGACCTATAGTGGGAATGAGACAACCTGAGGCATTAGTGGACCAGCATACATTCAACATTGCGTGAACATTTGAGCGTCAATAAAAAATTTGTTCGGTTTGGATCCCACACAATTTGTCAATGGCTCAAAAAATAGGTTCATGTCGATTGGTTAAAAGAAATTCTCCAAAAATACGAGACAACTGCATTTTTATACCCTCAACCATAGAATAGGGGTATACATATTTCTTCATTCCGTTTGTAACTCCTCGAAATATTCGTCTAAAACCCGATATTACCGGCGATGCGGATTACACAATACCTAAGCCGCATTTTGATAAAAAGTACTGTACCACTAGTATACCTAACAGAACCGGATTGGAACTTCAATATTCCTGTTAATAGAAGTAGTGTAGACTTCGAAACATAACATAGGTTCGAAACTAGACGACCAGTTGGATTCCGGTACCCAAGTTTAGAGGGGTACCGGAACCCGCTGTGCCAAATTTCATTGAAATAGGATGAAAAATGCTCATTTTTTAGGCTCATTAGATTATAATGGGAGATCGGTTCAGATGGCAGATTTATCCAAATATGGTCCAATCTGAAACAAATTTGAGAGGAATAAATAGGGGCCTACCAGACCACACTGGTAGTCCGATCTGAACCACACTTCACAGAAATGGGTAGAAGTTTAACAGAACTCACTGTGCCCAATTTCATCGAAATCAGATGAAAAGTGACATATTTATTGCCTCAAGACTTTAAACCTGGAGATCGGTCTAAACAGCGGCTAAATATAACTAAAATCCGATTTTATGAGATCAGAAGGTCAGATTGAGGCTTCCAGGGATTCAAGAAGTCAAATCAGGAGATATGTTTATACGGGAGATATATCAGGTTATTGACCTATTTTAACCGTACTTAGCACAGTTATTGGAAGTTATGACGGAACACTATGTGCAAAATTTCAGCCAAATCAGACAAAAATTGGGGTTTTCAGGGGCTCAAGAAGTCAAATCGGGCGATCGGTTTATGTGGAATCTATTTCAGATAATAGACCGATTTAGACCAGCCAAATCGGACAAAAATTGTGGCTTCCAGGGGCTCAAGAAATCAAATCCAGAGATCGGTTTATATGGGAGCTATATCCAAATCAGAAGCGATATGGCCCATTTGCAATCCCCACCGGCTTACATTGATAGTAAGTATCTGTGCAAAATTTCAAGCGGCTAGATTAACGACCGCTATCGTGATTTCAACAGACGGACCGACGGACGAACATGGCTAAATCGACTCTGGATGTCGAGACGATCAAGAACATATATATATTCATTATAGGATCCTAGATCAATATTTCGAGGTGTTACAAACGGAATGACTGGATTAGTATAACCTCATCCTATGGAGGTGGGTATAAAAAAGGTATTTGTTGGGTATTTACCCAATAAATACCCAAACGTTGGGTATTTAGCCGGTAAAAAACCAAATGGAAATGGAGGCTATTTTAGATAACTGCTGTGTGTGTGTCCCGCACTGCTAAGCATATGCAGTTCCATTTTGGGTTCTTATGTATTTGAGCACTGGTCTAAATCAGCGTATGTGATAATTCGTAAATTGTTGGGCTTTTTGAAGTCATCTGTGTGGTTTAACGGTACGAACTAGAATGCATCTTCCCTATCTTATTCTTTAGGTATCATAATGGACGTCAAAGTTTAAGTCAGTCTGATTGCAGATTGTCACTTATATCTAACATAACTTAAAGTTGTTCTCTACTTGCTGATGCTAATGGTAAGTATCCATGATGGACTTTATAGAAAATGCAATCCTTCCTTGATGCAATGGACAAATCAAACAAATGTAATAAATTACTATTTTGCTGTGCATACATTTTTATATTTTATTTATACATATTATTGAGTTTGTTTTGTGAGTATAACTTTTATTTTTTAATTTTGAAATTTTTAAGCCAAATTCCGTTCTAATTCTCTAACCACAGCTAAATCGGTTGCAATTCATTCTTGATGGAGGTGGCATCTCAGCAGCAGCTAAAATAATCATTGTTGATACAAACAGCAATACTTTCAAAACTTTTAGGGCTTTCATTTTTTAATCCTAGTAAATAAGTCTTATTTTTAAAGTGAGTGAAGAAGCGAGATTTTTGCCAATATATTCTTCAATTTAAGAGTAAATGGAACTGTCTAAAGTAATACTTTCAACAAATACATGTCAGTCATGAATGTTTTATTCAAATATTGTACTTGCGGTAAACTTATATTTTTATTGTTATGGTTATACATGCGAGAAAACCACAAATTCCCTTATAATAAGGCGGAAATATTTATTGGTTACGGTTTTTATACCCACCACCATAGGATGGGCGTGTACTAATCTAGTCATTCCATTTGTAACACCTCAAAATATTGATCTGCTACCTCTTAAAGTTTAAATATTCTGGATCGTCTCGACATTTTGAGTCGATCTAGCCATCTGTCCGTCCGTCCGTCTGTCGCATTCACGATAGCGGTCGAACGCGTAAAGCCAGCCGCACAGGTCGTTGAGGACTGCAAATGGGCTATATCGGTTCCGATCCCCGGATATGACTTCTTCAGCCCTTACAAGCCGAAATTTGCACCTGGTTTGGCTAAAATTTGGTCCAAAACCAATATTACTTACATCACTGCCAAATTTTATCTGAATCAACATGGTGATATAGGCCCCCCTAAGTACCGATATCCAGATAAGATTTCTTTAGACCAAAATAATTCGAATAAGAGCTCAGTTAATAAGGGTATATTTTTAGCGCAATCCATGGTGGTGGGTGCCTAAGATTCGGCCCGGCCGAACTTAGCACACTTTTATTTGTTTATAACATGCTTTATAACTCCAGAAGCGATTTCCATATTTTTTGTTTAATTGGCTGAACATTAAACGAGAAATATTAGATACATGATTAACGCAAAAAAAACGTATACAATTTAAAAACTATTTCAATAATCTGAATTCGTTGTTTACCCTATACTATTACTGTGTTAGAGGGGTTTTACGAGTTCTATACAAAATAATGCGAATTTTTAATTTTTCTATTTTTTTCTTTCAACTTGGGAGCATTTGCTTGGGCGCATTTTTTTTGTTGGTCAGCCAGAATTTTGTCCTTATATCATTTCTATAGGAAATATTGTCAAAAATATTTTGTCAAAATTCCATTCTTAGACATCTTGTCAAAATTCCTTTTCTTAAAAAATATTTTCAGTTTTTATACCCTCCACCATAGGATGGGGGAGGGTATAAAAGACCACATAAGGAATATATATTCTTGATCGTCTCGACTTTCTGAGTCGATTTAGCCATGTCCGTCCGTCCGTCTGTTGAAATCACGATAGCGGTCGAACGCGTAAAGCTGGCCGCTTAAAATTTTGCACACATACGTACTTTTGATGTGAGTCATCGGGGATTGCAAATGGGCCATATCGGTTCAGATTTATATATAGCTCCCATATAAGTCGATCTACCGATTTGACTTTTTGAGCACTTACAAGCCGCAATTTTTGTCCGATTTGAAATTTTGCATGTGGTGCTCCGTTATGACTTCCAAAAACTGTGGCAAGTACAGTCCGAATCGGTGTATAACCTGATATAGCTCCCATATAAACTGATCTACCGATTTGACTTCTTGAGTTCTTACCAGCCGGAATTTTTTTTTCCGATTTGGCTGAAATTGAGCATGCGGTGTTCTGTTACGACTTCCAACAACTGGACCGAATACGTTCCAAATCAGTCTATAACCTGATATAGCTCCAGGTTGCTGGTTTGTTTATTTAATATAAATTTATTTTGTATATACTTTTTGCAGAACCCATGGTGGTGGGTTCCCAAGATTCGGCCCGGCCGAACTTAGCACTTAGTGGAAATGGGGGGGGGGGGGGGGGGAGGATCCGATCCTCCTCCTTACCGCAAAATCAACACCCAAAATAGAAGCAAGCCGATCGGGAACGTGGAACTCACATGGATGGTATTTGGGTGTAGAGTACAAATTTGATATTAACGAGTATACGTAATACTTATAATATATAGCACTTATATCCAAATTTAGTCAGACTTCAATTTTGCATACCAATTGAAATGTCGAATAGAACCTTCTACGATTTTCTTACAACGGATCGAAAATTGTGGCTTCTACAGCCTTAAAAGTCGAAACGCATAAATGATATATAAGGGAATTTGATCTAAATCTGATCCGATTCTGATCCAATTAAAACATTGGATGAACAATTTTGTACCGATCGGACCAAAATTGTAGCTATTACAGCCTTAAAAGTCGAAACGCATAAAATAGTGGGTTGCCCAAAAAGTAATTGCGGATTTTTCATATAGTCGGCGTTGACAAATTTTTTCACAGCTTGTGACTCGGTAATTGCATTCTTTCTTCTGTCAGTTATCAGCTGTTACTCTTAGCTTGCTTTAGAAAAAAAAGTGTAAAAAAGTATATTTGATTAAAGTTCATTCTAAGTCTAATTACTTTTTACTTTCTTTTAAAAAATCCGCAATTACTTTTTGGGCAACCCAATATATATATGAAACTTTACCTAAATCTGGTTCGATTTTGATGAAATTTTTTGCATGTAGTGCGACGTTAAATAAAACATCTCCTGCAAAATTTTGTAAGGATCTGACCAAAATTGTTGCTAATATTGCTTTAAAAGGGCATATCGGATGAAAGATATGTATGGGAGCCATATGTAAATCTTATTCGACTATGATGGAATTGTGCACACGTACTAGGACATCAAAAAAAGCACTACGTGCCAAATTTGGTAAAGATCGGACCAAAATTGTACCTGCTACTGCCTTAAAAGACCATATCGGCTGAAAGATATGCATGGGAGCTATATATAAATCTGATCCGATTCTGATAAAATTTTACACACATATTGCGACGTCACAAAAATCACTTCGTGCCAAGTTTGGTAAAGATCGGATCAAAATTGTGCCTTCTACAGCCTTAAAAGACCATATCGGATATGGTTGCCCAAAATGTAATTGCGGATTTTTTAAAAGGAAGTAAATGCATTTTTAATAAAACTTAGAATGAACTTTAATCAAATATTTAATTGCCATTTTGTTCGATAACCATTTGCCATCTTCCTGGCAAATTTAGTATTCCACGCTCATAGAACTTCTGGCCTTTATCTGCAAAAAACTGAACCAAGTGCGATTTTATAGCCTCATCATTGCCGAAAGTTTTACCATTTAAGGAGTTCTGCAAAGATCGAAATAAATGGTAGTCTGATGGTGCAAGGTCAGGGCTATATGGTGGATGCATCAAAAGTCATCGGTCATCATCAACTTGATTTGGCCGACATGAACGTGGCTCATCTTTAGGTGAAAAATCTCCAGAACGGAATTTGTGAAACCAATTTTGACACCTTTTCCTTTTAAGGCTTTATCACCATACACATCTCGTAACTTTTTAGCAACCTGCTCCGCGTTTTTTCCTTTACGGAAATAATAAAGTAAAATATGACGAAAATGCTCCTTTGTGGGCTCCATATTAAAATTGACGCCAAACAAACAAATGTAAACAAAATTTTTTCTAAAGCAAGCTAAAAGTAACAGCTGATAACTGACAGTAGAAAGAATGCAATTACAGAGTCACAAGCCGTTGAAAAAATTTGTTAACGCCGACTATATGAAAAATCGGCAATTACTCTTTGGGCAACCCTGTATATATTGGAGCTATATATAAATCTGATCCGACTCTGATAAAATTTGGCACACATATTGGGACGTCACAAAAAGCACTTCGTGCCAAATTTGGTGAAGATCGGATCAAAATTGTCCCTGCTATAGCCTTAAAAGACCATATCGGATGAAAGAGATATATGGGAGCAACATATAAATCTGATCCGACTCTGATGAAATTTTGCACACATACTAGGACGTAAAAAAATGCACTTCGTGCCAAATTTAATAAAGATCGGGCCAAAATTGTGGCTCCTACAGCTGTAAAAGGGCATATCGGGTGAAAGGTATGTATGGGAGCTATATCTAAATCTGAACCGATTTCAATGAAATTTTGCGTTCAAATAAAACAACTCGCGCCAAATTTTGTAAGGATCGGACCAAAATTGTGGCTTCTAAAGGGCACATCGGATGAAAGATATATATGGAAGCTATATCTAAATCTCGACCGATTTTTTTCGATATAAATAGCGTTTGTTCTTGGGCCAAAAAAGAGACTAATGAAAAAATCTAAGCTAAATCGAATCAGGAAGTGATTCTAAGCCAATCCGTGTGATTATTAGTGGGTCTAGCTCTTTTCCTTTTAATCGTTGCAAAAAAATGCACAAATCTATAATACCCTGTATCACAGTGATGGTGTAGGGTATAAAAATTGGGTCCAAGTAGGTAGCCGCCCAGACCACAAAACCCCCTCAAATAGGCATATATGATAATCACGACAATATGGGACCTAAGTGAATGGTATTCAAGAGTAGATTACGAATACGGTAAGGAAGGAGCAATAGGCAATGTTGATATCGGAAGCGGACCCGTCCCTTTACCACACAAAAGCACCGCCCAAAAATAAAATTAAACCGATGAAATGAAAGATATTTGGGAGTAGAGTATGAAGGGAGCTGTTCCCACTCTAAACCCCCTTTAAACACCCATAATGATCGATCGATCTTGGCAATATGGGACCCAAAAGGAAGGTATTTAAAATTAGAACACGTACAATATTTAGTATGGTATTCAGGTACCAAAAATTTTGATGGAGCGAGGCACACAATTGTCCTACGCACCCACCAAACGGCTGTATACACCAATTATGACAATATGGGGTTCAATTCAAAGTATGAGTTTGTGGACTGCGAATATGAAATCTTTATTTTGCTTATATATCTTGCGGACCACCTTACCCCCATATATTGTAGTTGATGAGTTATAATGAGCTAATAGGACACTGCCGCCATACCTCCAAAGTTATGACGTACAGTGTGAGCAGTTGCAAACCTTAACGTCATGGTGGCCGCCAGTTTTAGCTCATCGACAAGGAGCCTTCTTTCCACAGACAAATCCAAACAAAGTGCTGCTGGGCGATACTTTCATGATTAAAAGTTTTACACGGTTTAATTACTAAGAACTGTCGCCACCGCACCTAATATAAAGACCGGCAAATTAGTTCTTTACCACTGAGAATCGTTTAATGTGGCAATTTGATTTGATTTAAAAAGGCTAAAATATGACTATTCAACAGGTAGCCACGTAGCCAGTTATAGACAACTACCACATGATGATCAATGTTATAGGCGCTAAGCCGCTCCAAGCGAGTAGCAAAAAAAGCTCTAACAGATTGGAGAAATGTCAAATTCTCAGTCGTTTATATGTGTTTGCGCAAAGATCCGGCGCGACATGGAACGGTGAACTTTTAAATTATTTTATAAACATTTTGGGTATTAAAGTCAAAACCTTTCTAAACCTAACATTAAGAAAAGCATCATCTGTTCGCAAATGGATAAACTGAATGGAGTCGCCACCACGAACAGAGAGAGACAGAGTGGTAAAAATTGATCATGCAGCATTTGTCTTTGTTATGGTAACCTATCGGTCCTCAAAATAAAGAAAAATTTTATATAGGAATTTCGTTGCGGTTGATTGCTGTATTATTTTTTAAATTTCCCACAGATTTCCCCATAGATAAAAATTTATTTAGTAGAGTGCGAATATCCAAGTTTGTGCTTAAAGTTCAACAAACGTACACAGAATCAGAGCTATTGGAGAGTAGGTTACGTTACAGAGGTGGCATTTTTCTACGTTTTGAAAACGAAAGCGCAGTGGAGCGGGTTTGATCGAAAATTTAGCTCAAAGATAAGAAGCCTCCTTTTAATAGTCGACCCCAAGTGGCGTGTCGATAAGCAGACATTTTTTTTCGTTTTGTCATTTGATTCGTTCGCCAAGCCATTGAAAACAGCTGATTTTATAAAGGGAAAATAGCTGTTCTCAAGGACTTGGCGAACGAATCGAGTGACAACTAGTAAAAGCGCGAAAAGTTCGGCCGGACCGAATCTAACATATCCATGGTAGAGGGCATGGATCTCATTTGTAATTTTTTTGCCCCATATTTCTTTATAGGCAAACAAAGGATAGTGGATAAAAATTGCAAAATTATTGCAGCTATTTCAAGTTATCAACTGATTCGGACCATGCTTGGTTATGCTGTTGGAGTAAAAGTAATTGTGTAAAATGTCAGCCAAAATTTAATAAGAACTGAGCCCTATAGTGGCTCAAGAATTGAAAACGTGAGATCGGTTCATATGGGAGGTATATGAGGTTAAGGACCCAATCAGACCATATTTGGCACATATGTGGAAGGTTATAGGAGAAGTCGTTAAAATAATGTTTAGCCAAATCGCATAAGAATTGCGCCCTCTAGAGGTTGAAAGAGTCATATTAGGAGATCGGTTTATATGGGAAAAATGTCGAAGAGCTTAACACAACTTACTGTCCCAAATTACGGCGAAATCGGACAATAAATGCGCCGTTTATGGGCCCAAACCCATAAATCCAGAGATCAATCTATATGGCAGCTATATTCAAAGCTGGACGGATCTGGGATCCAAAACCGAGATACCGGTCTATATGGCAGCTTCCAAATCTGGATCGATCTGTGCGATATTGCTGAAGCATGTCAAGGGGCTTAACTTAACTAACTGTCCCAAATTTCGGCGACATCGGACAATAAATGCGCCTTTTATTGGCCCGAAACCTTTAATCGAGATATCGGTCTACATGGCAGCTATATCTAAATCTAGACCAATTTTCGCCAAGTTGCAGAAAAATGTCGAAGAGCCTAACCCAAAGCACTGTCCCAAAATTCGGCGAAATCGGATAATAAATGCGCCGTTTATGGGCCCAAAACCTTAAATCCAGAGATCAATCTATATGGCTGATATGGTTCAGGTTCTATACCGATTTACGCCATACTAAGCACAGTTATTGGAAGTCATAAATTTCAGCCAAATCGGATGAGAATTGCGCGCTCTATTGGCTCACAAAGTCAAGATCCAAGATCGGCTTATATGATAGCTATATTAAAACATGGACCGATTTAAACCATACTTAGCGTAGTTATTGGATGTTTTACCAAAACAGTACGTGCAAAATTTTAATAAAAATCGCATAAGAATTGTACCCTCTAGAGGCTCAAGCAGTCAAGACCCAAGATCGGTTCATATGGCAGCTATATCAAAACATGGACCGATTGAAACCATACTTAGCGTAGTTGTCGGAAGTGCTACCAGAACACTACGTTCAAAATTCAGTTAAATCGGACGAGAATTTTGCCCTCTAGAGGCACAAGAAGTCAAGACCCAAGATCGGTTTATATGGCAGTTATATCAAAATATGGACCGATTTGGGCCATTTACAATACTATACTATATAGTAAAGTATTTGTGCAAAATTTCAAGCGGCTAGCTTTACTCCTTCGAAAGTCAGCGTGCTTTCGACAGACGGACGGACGGACATTGCTAGATCGACTTAAAATGACATGACCATCAAGAATATATATACTTTATGGGGTCTTAGGCGCATATTTCGAGGTGTTACAAACAGAATGACGAAATTAGTAAACCCCCATCCTATGGTGGAGGCTATAAAAAAGAATCTGTGCAAAGTTCAGCTCAATGTCTCTATTTTTAAAGATTGTAGCGTGATTTCGACAGACGGACGGACATGTCTAGATCGTCTTAGATTTTTACGTAGATCAAGAATAAATATACTTTATAGGATCGAAAATGGACATTTCGATATGTTGCAAACGGAATAGCAAAATGAATATACCCCCACCCTTCGGTGGAGGGTATAAAAAAAGACTAAATAATGACTATTTAATAGGTAAGTCATATGGTATCGTGGTTGTCTATGAATGACTATTCATAGACAACCACCATACCAACAGGGGAATGAAAGGTATTCAGGAGTAAATTACGTATATGGTCAGGAAAGAGGAATAGGCTATATAATTTGTTGATATTGGAAGAGGCGGACCCTCCCCCGTTATCCCAAAAACACCACCTAAATTCAAGGTTGACCGATTGGGACATTATGGGTATCAAATGAAAGGTATTGGAGAGTAGAATACGAATTTTGCCAAAATTTTGCACAACGCTTTCCTCGACGACTACCACATTATCTCAGAAATTTGCTCGAAATCGGTTTAGAATTAGATATAGCTCCCACATATATGTTCGTCAGATTTTGGGTAATTT